>NW_024880100.1:5000-10000 GCF_900700415.2 Clupea harengus
TGGTGACGACTTCCAGAGCAACGCCCTCCAGCACTGGGACGACTGCATGGCAGAGAGGCGGCGACAGCAGTACCTCATCTCCAGTGAGTCTTTGCACCAGTGGCACTACATTTCCCATGAGCACCCTATACAGACCAGTGGTCAGCTTAAGGGGGTTAGCCTCAGCCAGTTAGCATTGGCTAGTTCGTGTGGTGTTGGTGTGGTAGTTATTGGACGTAGCCATTGGACGTAGCCATTGGACGTAGTAGTTATTGGACGTAGCCATTGTAAAGACAAGGAGTGGTAATCTGTCACTCTCTCCAGGTCTGATATACCTCTGGTCCCATACAGCTGTCTGCGTATCCGTTCCTGTGCTGTCACTAGAGGATGCGTATCCGTCCCCGTGCTGTCACTAGAGGATGCGTATCCGTCCCTGTGCTGTCACTAGAGGATGCGTATCCGTCCCTGTGCTGTGTCACTAGAGGATGCGTATCCGTCCCTGTGCTGTCACTAGAGGATGCGTATCTGTCCCTGTGCTGTGGATGCGTATCCGTCCCTGTGCTGTCACTAGAGGATGCGTATCTGTCCCTGTGCTGTCACTAGAGGATGCGTATCCGTCCCTGTGCTGTCACTAGAGGATGCGTATCCGTTCCTGTGCTGTCACTAGAGGATGCGTATCCGTCCCTGTGCTGTCACTAGAGGATGCGTATCTGTCCCTGTGCTGTGGATGCGTATCCGTCCCTGTGCTGTCACTAGAGGATGCGTATCTGTCCCTGTGCTGTCACTAGAGGATGCGTATCCGTCCCTGTGCTGTCACTAGAGGATGCGTATCCGTCCCTGTGCTGTCACTAGAGGATGCGTATCTGTCCCTGTGCTGTGTCACTAGAGGATGCGTATCTGTCCCCGTGCTGTGTCACGGCATGAGCCACCTGTGGCTTTTATGCACTTATTTGGCATCGCAGGAGTGTTATTCTTGAAACACACTTAGAGAGTTGCATTTGTGCCTGCTTTGATGGGCTTGTTTTGCGCCTGAAATTAGCATCTCCGCTGCCTTAGACTCCTGTCTCCTCAAGTCAAGCACAACGCTCTTATTCAAACAAAAATTCAACGCCACGGTGTTTGTCCCTTTGCGGCTGCGTGTGGCTCGAAAGGATCTTCTCCGATGAAGGGTACAGAGTGTGTAGCTAACGCGGGCAAAGACACGAAGGGGAGAGTGCAGATAGACGCCGGGGCACGTGGGCACTGCTCTCAGCCTTCACAGAGACACTGGCAGAAACACCAAGAGAGGCAGCGAGGCCGTTTCTTATTCTTGTGTCTTGCTTTTTTTTTTTTTTACTTTTTCCTTTTCTTGACCATGAAATAAGAACAAGTTACTGTAATCTACCTCTGTGATGGCAATTCTAAGGAAATGAATGAATTAACTTCAGGTATTGCAGAGGAAATGACTCTTCATGTAAAAGAATGATTACAGAAATTGTATAAGAAGAGTGTCATTTGGTCGACATTTCCCATGAGTCTATGGGCTGTTTGGCCTTCACGTTGCATGCGTTTCTGTGCTGGTTGACCTACATGCCCCTTGAGTCTATGGGCTGTTTGGTCTACATGCCCCTTGAGTCTATGGGCTGTTTGGTCTACATGCCCCATGAGTCTATGGACTGTTTGGTCTTCATTTCCCATGAGTCTATGTGCTGTTTGGCCTTCACGTTGCATGCGTTTCTGTGCTGTTTGACCTACATGTGAGTCTATGGGCTGTTTGGTCTTCATGTTTCATGAATCTATGGGCTGACTGCTGAGTGGCCTACATGTTTCATGATTCTATGGGCTGTTTGGCCTACATGTTTCATGATTTCTGTGCTCTTTGGTCTCCATGTTTTCATGGGTCTATTGCAGAAGAAAAGACTCTTTATGTAAAGAATGATTTATAGAAATTGTATAAGAAGAGTGTCATTTGGTCTACATTTCCCATGACTTTGTGTGCTGTGTGACCTACATTCCCAATGTCTATGTACTGTTTTACCTTCATATGCGTTTCTGTGCTGTTTGGTCTTCATGTTTTATGAGCCTTTGTGCTGTTTGGCCTACATGTCCCATGAGCCTTTGTGCTGTTTGGCCTACATGTCCCATGAGCCTTTGTGCTGTTTGGCCTACATGTCCCATGAGTCTGTGTTCCATTTAGCCTTTGTTGTCCTATGAATCTGTGTTCCGTATCAGGGCTGCTGCAGAGGCCAGCAGAGCAGCTGCTGATGAACCAGTCCAACCTGTACAGGCAGACCCAGGAGCAGAGGGAGCTGATCAGTAAAGGCCTGCCAGCACTGCACACAGGGCATGTAAGACTCACCACCACTCACCACTACTCAATCTCCAGCACTGCACACAGGGCATGTAAGACTCACCACCACTCACTCTACTCACTCTCCAGCACTGCACACAGGACACGTAAGACTTACCACTACACACTCTACAGCACTGCACACAGGACATGTAAGACTCACCACCACTCACTCTACTCACTCTCCAGCACTGCACACAGGGCATGTAAGACTTACCACTACACACTCTACTCACTCTCCAGCACTGCACACAGGACATGTAAGACTTACCACCACTCACTCTACAGCACTGCACACAGGACATGTAAGACTTACCACCACTCACTCTCCAGCACTGCACACAGGGCATGTAAGACTCACCACTACTCACTCTACTCACTCCTCAGCACTGCACACAGGGCATGTAAGACTTACCACCACTCACTCTCCAGCACTGCACACAGGACATGTAAGACTTACCACTGAGTCATTCCATGTCAAGCGTCCTAATTACAGGCACCCCCTCCCCCCTAAAACATCTTTTTGTGACAAAACTGTTGGCAGCACTGCACACAGGGCATGTAAGACTTACCACTACTCACTCTTCATCATTCTCATCCTCTCTCTTCTCTCTTCATGGCTCTCCTCCTCCTCCTCCTCCTCTCTCTCTTTGTCAAGCTAAAGACATATTCTCATTCATCTCCCTCTCTGCTCTCTTCTTTCCTTCAGGGTTATCGTGTGGGCAGTGAGTACTGGAGTCTGCCTCAGCGCTATGGCGACCAGATGAGTGGCATCACCTCCACTCTGACCCAGACGGAGAGAGGAAACCCACCGCCAGTCACACACGTCGCTCAGCCACACACCATACGACTGCAGTCAGGTACTCACACACACACACACACACACACACACACACACACACACACTCACACACACACACACACACACACACACACACACACACACACACACACACACACACACACACACTATAAACCCACCGCCAGTCACACACGTAGCTCAGCCACACACCATACGACTGCAGTCAGGTACTCACACACACACACACACACACACACACGCGCACACACACACACACACACACACACACACACACACACACACACACACACACACACACACACACACACACACACACTCACACACACACACACACACACACACACACACACACACACACACACACACTATAAACTCACCGCCAGTCACACACGTAGCTCAACCACACACCACACTGCAGTCAGGGACTCACACACACACACACACACACAAACACACACTATAAACTCACCTCCAGCCACACACTAAAAGACTGCAGTCAGGTGCACACACACACACACACACACACTGCTCAGCCACACACTATACTCTAGCAATTAGGTACACACACACACACACACACACACACACACACACACACACACACACACTGCTCAGCCACACACTATACACTAGCAATTAAGTACACACACACAAAGCACACACACACACACACACACACACACGCGCACACACACACACACACACACACACACACACACACACACACACACACACACTCACACACACTGCTCAGCCACACACTATACACTAGCAATTAAGTACACACACACAAAGCACCTGGAGTCAGGAGTGCATATGCCTGCTAGTCTGTGGTTGCATAGTTTGGAGCTGGTCAAGATTTCCCTTTGGTCCCTTTGCTTCCTATGAGTCACAGCAGACAGGCAGTGTGCTAGAGGTTTACTTTCTCTCTATCTGTTTGCCTACTGTCTGTTAATATCAATTTTTGTCTCTCTCTCTCTATCTCTCTCTGTCTGTCTCTCTGCGCCTGCCTGCCTGTTTTTCTGTCCTTCGGTCTGTCTGTCTGTCTGTCTGTCTGTCTGTCTGTCATTCTGTCTGTCTGTCTGTCTGTCTGTCTGTCTGTCTATCTGTCTGTCTGTCTGTCTGTCTGTCTGTCTGTCATTCTGTCTGTCTGTCTGTCTGTCTGTCTATCTGTCTGTCTGTCTGTCTGTCTGTCTGTCTGTCTGTCATTCTGTCTGTCTGTCTGTCTGTCTGTCTCTGCTTTCCCCCCTCTTCATCTCCTGTCTGTATATCTCCCTCCCTCCACCCCCTTTCCCTCTGCTCCACCCCTCTCTCCATCTCTTCCCTCTCCCTCCACCCTGTCATTCCCCTCCCCTCCCTCTCCCTCCACCCCCCCCCTCTCCCTCCACCCCCCCTCTCTACCTCTCTACCTCTCTTCCCCCTCTCTCCCTCTCTACCTCTCTACCTCTCTTCCCCCTCTCTCCCTCTCTACCTCTTTACCTCTCTCCCTCTGCTCGCCCCTCTCTCCCTCTCCCTCTCTCCCTCCTGCGCTCTCTCTCTCCCTCTCTCTCTCCCTCTCTCTGTCCCTCCCTCTCTCCCTCCCTCCCTCTCTCCCTCCTGTGCTCTCTCTCTCCCTCCACCCCCTCCCTCTCTCCCTCCCTCTCCCTCTCTCTCCCTCCCTCCCTCTCTCTCCTCCTGCGCTCTCTCTCTGTAGGGAATGTGACCCCTGAGACCTCTGTGAGTCGTGCGTGGGACAGCAGCCTCTACCTCAAGCAGCGCAGAGAGGAGCTGAAGGACGTGCTGAGAGAGTTGGACTTCAACCAGCCGGTCAGACACACACACGTACACACACACTCTCACACACACACACACACACATACACACGTACAA
>NW_024880100.1:30000-32500 GCF_900700415.2 Clupea harengus
CACAACACACTATACCACACCACACCACACTATACCACAACACACCACACCACACACCACACCACACCACACCACGCTATACCACACCACACCACACTATACCACAACACACCACACCACACCACACCACACTATACCACACCAAGTCGTACCACAACACACCACATCACACCACACACCACACCACACACCATACCACAACACACCACACCACACCACACCACACCACATATCACACCACACCACACTATACCACACCACGTCATACCACAACACACCACACCACAACACACCACACAACACACCACATCACATCATACCGCACCACATCACATCCAACCAAACGACACACCACGCTATAACACATCACACTACACCACAGCACACCAAACCACTCTACCCAACACCACATCACACCACACCACAGCACACCACACCACAACACAACACACCACACCACACCACAACACACCACATCACAGTGAGCAGTCACAACTATCTCTATCTCTTTATAACCCACTGCTGAACTGAATGACAGGCCAGACTCCCGGTCTCAAAACGGTAGCGTACTCAATAACCAAGCCAGTCCAATCTTCCGTTCTGTGTTTGCATTGAAACATTTGTGTGCATTTTTATTCATCAAGCACACTTTAACCAGTAGTAGCATAAAACGCGTGAATAAAACCCTTATTTCATTTAGACCAGAAGCCTGCCGCCCCTAACCCACGTCTGCTCCATGTCCATCTCTGCAGGCGGTGTTGGCTCTGCCCAAACTAGACTCGGCGGTGGAGGTGGAGGTGGAGATGGAGGGCCTCCGCAGGGGGGGGGCTCTGGATCAGCTCAACGCCCTGCTGCTGGTTCTCCAGTCCCCCCCTGAGCCTCCTCCATCCCTGACACGAGCCACCATTGGGTGAGTATGGACAGACACGCCCCCTCACTCAACCCCCATTGGGTGAGTATGGACAGACAGACAAGCAGCCAGAGGCTTATCGTATCAGGGAAACTCTATGGGAGTGCAGTCCATGGCAGTTTAGTGACGGTGCTGACTGCACCTCAGAGTGAAGCTGTACGTTTTCTTACACTAGGAAGTTTCCACATCAGTTTTCTGTAGAAAAAAAGTGGGTAACAGTAGTGACAGTGGTATTTGGGCACATGGTCTGATGGTGATGACTGTTCTAGCAGTGTTACCATGATGATAGTTGTGTTGTGGCAGTGTAACTATGGTGACAGTTGTGTTGTAGCAGTGTAACCATAGTGACAGATGTGTTGTAGCAGTGTATTGTGGAGAGAGTTGTGTTGTAGCAGTGTAACCATTTTGACAATTGTGTTATAGCAGTGTATTGTGGTAGCAGTCTAACCATCGCAGTCATGTTGTAGCAGTGTAACCATAGTGGACAGGTAGTGTCACCATGGTGACAGTGGAGTTGTAGCAGTGTAACCAGCAGTGTAGCCGGGAGTGTGACGCCTCTGACTGACTGTGCCTCAGGCTGCAGCTGTGGAGGGAGCTGGCGGACGGGTTGGTGCTGGAGGCCACGGGCCTGAGGCAGACTCTGGGGATGCCAGAGGTGAGGACCTGGTTGGAGATCCTGCCGGAACCGCAGGAGGAGTCCAGTGAGTCACACCAGCATGATACACACACGCACGCCCGCACGCACGCACGCACGCACGCACGCACGCACGCACGCACGCACGCACGCACGCACGCACACACACACACACACACACAAGAAAATGCACACTCACATATGCAGGAGGAGTCCAGTGAGTCACACCAGCATGATACACACACACACACACACACACACACACACACACACACACAAAAGAAAATGCACACACACACACACATATGCATATGTGAGATATAGTTGCCCACACAGAGACACAAACAGACACATACACATTTATACTGTATAAACGTGCACAAGAACACACTGTTGCTTTGAAGGTCTCTCACTCAAATGCATACTAGCGCCACTCCTCAGAATTACACTGAATGGCATCGCATTTTGCATTGACACTGAATGGCATCGCATTAACATTGAATGGCATCACATTAACACTGAATGGCATCGCATTAACACTGAATGGCATCGCATTAACACTGAATGGCATCGCATTGACATTGAATGGCATCGCATTGACACTGAATGGCATCGCATTGACACTGAATGGCATCGCATTGACACTGAATGGCATCGCATTGACATTGAATGGCATCGCATTTTGCATTGACATTGAATGGCATCGCATTGACACTGAATGGCATCGCATTAACACTGAATGGCATCGCATTAACACTGAATGGCATCGCATTAACACTGAATGGCATCGCATTGACATTGAATGGCATCGCATTGACACTGAATGGCATCGCATTGACACTGAATGGCATCGCATTGACACTGAATGGCATCGCATTGACACTGAATGGGATCGCATTGACATTGACACTGAATGGGATGTCTGTCCCCATCCATCCACAGGCACAAAGATCAAG
>NW_024880101.1:0-12500 GCF_900700415.2 Clupea harengus
ACAGAGTGAGAAACACTCATTCACTCAAGAACAGCATTGACACCAGCATCTTTACTCTTTGAATTACACGTGTCTTTACTCTTCAAAGCTGCGCATACCTTGTAGCATGAGTGGCTGCCACAGGCGCTTTAACACTAATGGAAGTTACTATCAAAGTTCAATTAAATGTTTTTTACATGAACACATGTAATAACACCCAGATTAACATTATCACTGAAGTCAGCCAATTTCTTAATAGTTAAATGTGACTCGGTAGTCTTGAACCATTGTGTGTTAAAGTTCTTTTACTGATGTTGTTTCTTCTTTTCTCTTTCAGGTGAGTAAACATGCTGAAGATGGCAAGGGGTATCTCCTATCAAGTATGGTTTCCCCTCATGATATTCATTACAGTGGGATGTAAACCCTGTTTTACTGATTGATTTTATTTTGATTTGACCCTTTACTCTCTGGGCTTTCAATGGCCCTCATTCTCGAACATTTTCTGAAGTTTCTTCTGAAATGTTTCTTACGGGCTTCGGAAAAACAACGTAAGCAAAAGACATCCGCCAAATTCATGCACGCTTGAAAATGCGGTCCTACGCAGCAGAAGTTTTCTGGGCTGTGCTCCCCCGGAAGAGTTTTCTTAAATTGAAAGCGCGTTCTCGTGCTCCTGAATTTGCATACATACACGCCCTGCCAGCTCTTTATAAGGGCACGCAACCGTAGTGACGTGTGCAGTCGGAATCGACCGAATCTACACGAAAGCAACTCGTAAACGAGTCATGTCAAAGCGGTTTCGTGTACATTACATTTAGTCATTTAGCAGACACTTTTGTCCAAAGCGACGTACAAGGGATAGAACAGTCAAGCTACGAGCAATAGAGACATAGTGTAACAATAAATACTACTTTACATAAGAAATAGAAAAACGAAATAGGAAATAAAAACGAAGTGCAGGAATGTAACTGCTATAAGTGCAAGTTAAGCACTAGTCGAAGTGCCAGTTAGGAAGGGAGGTGCTCTCTGAAGAGTTGGGTCTTCAAAAGCTTCTTAAAGGTAGAGAGGGACGCGCCTGCTCTGGTAGTGCTAGGCAGTTCGTTCCACCAACGTGGAACTACTTGAAAATTCTGGATTGCCGTACTTGCACAGACGGCAGTGCCAAACGACGCTCACTAGACGAGCGCAGCATTCCGGTGTAGTCCTTTTATTTATTTTATGACATCACGGTGCCTCGTAGAATCATGACTATAGGCCTACATGTGAAACGTAATTGTTAATGATACTTTAATCCGAGGATCTGTAGAGTTGATGTGAACGCAATCACCAACGATTTCTCACAAATTCATTAACACGGAGAGTTTTCTTAAATGCGATTCCTCAAAAAACCACAAGATGGCCCACGGGGCCATCTTGTGGTTTTTTAAGGAATCGCATTTGAGAAAACTCTGGCCGAGTTACGACTGCTATTTCGAGTTCGGAAAGTCTTCTGAAGTTCAGAGCAAATCCCAGATGAGAAAACTTTCATGAATGCCGAATGTTGTCCTAAATCCAATTCCTCTTAAATTCCTCTTAAATTCTTCTTAACTGCGTTCGAGAATGAGGCCCAATGTTCTTATATTTATCTTTCTCTTTCCCTCTCTCTCCCTTTCTCTCTCGTGTGTGAAGCCAGCAGTAGATTGAAACATGGCTTCCTGTTGGTCGGCTAATAGCAGATAATGGAAAGCTCGTACAGTGTGTGGGCACGACTAGCATATAGATCATATTGGTTTCCACACACATCCGCCTCATGGGGTACTCGGAGGAGATCAGTGGGTGAACCAAAGAAGTCTTTCAGACATTGTGTGCGTGCTTCACTGTCCTATCATGCTTTTCTTCAGTCATATGTCATACTGAAAAGCTACTCATCCTCCCGTTTAGTTTAAGAGGAGTGTGCTTTTCCAAGTGGTGTTTCATGGGAGGAAACTACAGTTCTTTCCAATGACTGCTTGATGGTTTCTCAGTAATGTTGATATGACTGACTCTTGAGATTGAGATTGTCACTGGTTGTGGGGAAGATGGCAGTCTCATTTCATGGCCTTATTTCCACGGCAACGGGCACTAAGAGTCCCGCGGAGCTGGGTAAAAGGGCCACAGTGTGACCTTTCGAGGTAGGCAATCAGGTTGTAGTGGAGCTCCCACTGCTTGCTGGTGGAGATCGAAGCCGCGATGAGAGTTTCTGGTTCGAGGTAAACATGTTCAGGGACACTGCTTATCAACCTGAAGCCCTGTGCTCCTACATTGACAATAACACAGACAGGGTAACCTTTACTGATCCGAAGCGGCTGTTTGGATTAGCTAGTTTAGCATTCGCTCTGTCTCTTGCTGAGCCTGTTGTTGTGACTGGGTGGACAGAAATGAAGGAGTGAATGTGCTGAATCCCATGAGGGTTGCTGTTGGCTGTTTTTTTCTGGCTTTCAAAAAACATATATGGCATTGCTGTTATGTAGTATGTGTTAGCTCAATTATCTTACGTTGCCATCTTTTTGTATGGGGTGCGTGAACCTGTTGGTGTGTATCTATGTGCGTGTGTGTGTGCGCATTCGTGGGTGTGTCTCACTGTCTGTGTGTGTTTGTCGGTGTGTGTGTGTGTGTGTGTGTGTGTGTGTGCGCGCCCTGTAGAGGTTGTTGGGTGTGTGTGTGTGTGTGTGTGTGTGTGTGTGTGTGTGCACACGCCCTGTAGAGGTTGTTGGGTGTGTGTGTGTGTGTGTGTGTGTTTCCTGTAGAGGTTGTTGGGTGTGTGTGTGTGTGTGTGTGTGTGTGTGTGTGTGTGTGTGTGTGTGTGTTCCCTGCAGAGGTTGTTGGGTGTGTATGAGGGACAGGTGGGCCTGAGCTTGTGTGGGCAGGTGTTGTTATTGTTGCTGGGTTAGGGCATGTCCTGTTTATTGTCTGTTCATAATCAAAGCCATGAATATGCCAGGTGGAAGATTAAACATCCACGGAGGCACAGCAGCAGCAGCCACACCACGTGCAAGAGCGCCCCTCTTCCAAAGCCCCCCCCCCAGGTGGGACACAAACTCAGACAAGACCAAACACAAAGACACGCATGCAAAGTGGAGAGTAGGTCTGTCCTGATCTAACCTAACTCTACATGAAACGATGGAAGATCAGAACGAATGCAGATTGGTTGATCAGGTGTTCAGATGTGTTTAGTTTCATTGTTGGACACCTTTAGTAGCTGTCCCAGGTGCATCTGTCACATTTTGCATACGCATGTGCACTTTTTGGAATAAGAAATTAATGGAGTTAATGCTAGTCCACACTAGAGTCAGTGAAGTGCTGTAAGGCCTAAACTCATCTCTGTGGCCTCCTGTAGCTATGGTGCTTCTGCATTTGACTGTGTCCTCAAAATACGTCAGTGCCTCAGTACAGAAGAATGGCAGAGATGGACTCGGCCTGCCTCAGTACAGAAGAATGGCAGAGATGGACTCTGCCTGCCTCTGAACTGAAGAATGGCAGAGATGGACTCGGCCTGCCTCTGAACTTTAATTTCATTCTTAAGATGATCTTATTGAAGTAACAAGATAGGAATCACGTCACACAAGCCACATTATTGCATGTGCTGTGTGCTTTCACATTCACGTGTGTGTGCTTTCCAGGTTATAAGCATCTTCAGTCACAGTATCAGAATATAACATGATTTTAGCCAATTCTCAGCTGTGTGTGTGAGTATGTATGTGCAGGTTCGGTGTGTGTGGATGTGAATTTATTGACATATTCCCAACGAGAGCATGTGTGAATTGTGTGATGTTTATTTATTTATTTATTTATTCGTGTGTGTGTGTTTGTGTGTGTGTATGTGAATTTATCGACATATTTCCAACGAGAGCATGTGTGAGTTGTGTGATGTTTATTTACTTATTTATTTATTTATTTGTGTGTGTGTGTGTGCACTCTGTGAAATAAGGCACCGTAGGGACCCATTGCGAGGGAAGGCTCCACGTGTGCAGCCTCATCTGCTTGCGGGAACTGCCAAGCCAGAGCCAGAGCCAGAGCCAGAGCCATAGGCCTCAGACCACAGCAGCCAGATCTGGGCCAGCACCGTGCCGGGCCTGGGACTGCGCCATGCCCAGAGTGCCGAGTGCTAAACGGACCTCGGTGCTTTAACAGGCCAGATTCACCACTGCACCCTCACTCACTGCCGCTGTTACACGGGCAATTACGTGGCCTGTGTCTGACTGCAGACCTGATCATCTTTAATAAGCGTATCTACACGCGTGCTGTGGAGCGCTTAGTGTGGTTGGATGAGGCCTTGGCTGCAGCACGGAGAGCTGCTCTATAATGAGCGGTCCATTAGGCATGCTGGCCCTCTCCGCCTTCCCCAGAGACCGCTTGCCAGAGTGTCCCCGACCCTGTGCCGTGCCCAAGAGACATCTTTCGCCGCTGCACTATTTTTTGACTCTGCCGTCTCCTCGCTGGTGAACCGACATGCATAGTCATTTTTTTTGCAAATGCCAGGAACCACAAACGTTGTGTTTTTCTAACCAGTGCTGCTTCAGTCTCCGAGTTGGAGCAGTGAAGGCCCTGTGTGAGGGGTGGCTGAGGGACGCAGTGGAACTGTGTGTGTGTGTGTGTGTGTGTGTGTGTGTGTGTGTTTATGTGTGTAAATGTGTTGTGTGTGTGCGTGCGAGCGCGTATGTGTGTGTGTGTGTGTATGTAGTGTGTGTGTGTATGTAGTGTGTGTGTGTGTGTAGCGGATGTGTGTGTTAATTTATGCATCTGTGTGTAACATATGTGTATATATGTCTGTGTGTACCAAGTGTGTGTATGTTGTTGCAGGCCTGGAGGAGGGCAGCTCACATTCCCACTGTAGGAGAAGGCCCCTGGGGCTTTTATTTTTCGAGCTGTGGTTTCTGGAGTCAGGGGCCGTGGAAACAGAGGGGGATCTAAACCAAGAGATGTATTTTTGTTTCTGTGAAGCAAGTCATGGGATGCACATAATCTCCCAAGAATTGGGAAGCACTATTTGTGTGTGTACCAGTGCTGTCTTCAGTCTATGTGTATGTGTGTGGTGTGGCACACAGTGTGTGTGTGTGTGTGTGTGTGTGTGTGTGTGTGTGTGTGTGTGTGTGTGTGTGTGTGCGGTGTGGCACACAGTGTGTGTGTGTTTCTTTGTTGAGGTCAGTGACTCCATAGTGGTCAGGCTGGAATGAGGAGGGAGGGGTTGAGCAGAGCATCTGGGGTGGGGAGGAGAGGGGAGGGGAGGGGAGGCGAGGGGAGGCGAGGGGAGGCGAGGGGAGTGGAGGGGAGTGGAGGGGAGGGGAGGACAGGGGAGGAGAGGAGAGGAGAGGAGGGGAGGGCCGGGCTGGACCTTCATCAGCAGCTTCATCAGCCTGCAGAGGTTCTCAGACAGCAGCTCCCAGTCGTGGCCCAGCTCCACGCCAGATCTGGGCCAGATGTTTCAGAGGTCACTGCCATCAAGGGTGATGGATGAGTGGACAGAGAGTGGATGAGAGAAAGAGAGAGAGAGAGACAGAGAGAGAGAGAGAGAGAGAGAGGGAGAGAGAGTACATCCCCTGTGACCTCCATATGTCTCATTTCTAGACTCATCCTTCACTTCTCACACATCAACACACATCCATATTTGAACACGCACATGTCACACAGACACACACACACACACACACACACACACACACACACACACACACACACACACACACATGCATACACCCACACTCCAGTTGTGTCACAGCCTCCCCGACGGTCGCCCAGTCAGTATTCCCAGCTCACATAAACAGCAGTGATTCTCAGACGGAGCGTCGCATTCAGTAGTTCTCCCATATGGAGACTATTAGGTTTAGCGCTCCGATTCGGGTGGGGGTTGCTCCGACTTAAAAGCACGGTGGTTATTGTGGTCACCGCGGTCTGCAGTACACATGGACTCCAAATGGCAAAGAAATTAGAAAATCTATTTCTGCATCTTTTTGTGGGGTTAGAGGGTTTGTTTTCAAAGTGGCCAAGCGCTTTAAAGTTTAATGCCGGGATGGTGTATTTATTTGGGCGCTGGAAGAAGACAAGAGGAGGCAGTAAGTGGGACCACCCCGTCTAAATGGGCCCCTCTCCATTGACTACACCCCAGGATCATAAATATTGTATTGCGACAGTGTTGCTTGGCTGGCTCTTCAGGCCGCCCGAGCGAAATGAGCAGTGACAAGTACCCCCGGTGCGAGGCTGTCCTAGTGACTGCCTGTTTCGCTTGCTCCCCGTTTTTTTAGCACCGTCTCAATGTCTCTCCGAAACAGCGTGTGTAATTGTCGGGGGCGTAATTGTCTTAGCCTCTGTTTTGTATCGCTGTGAACAGCATCGCGCTAACTGAGCTCACCGAGGCTAATTAACGCTGGCCAAAGAGTGTGTGTCAGATGGTTAATCTGAATTAAAAGGGCTGATCGATGCCATCCACCACTGAGAGGCACATCTCTCTGCAAGCCGCCGCCTCCCCATGTGTGGTTTTATGTCAGCCTTTGTGTACTCATTTACTGCAGCGCTGGAAATTATGTATCAGTTCATAAGGCTGTTTTAGTGTTCTCTTTGGTTAAATGGTGTACAAACATCATAACAAACGCTGAAATGGCCTTTGCAGCTGTGGTTGTCAGTGTTGTTGTTGCTGTTGAGCTTGATGGTTCTCTCACTCTCTCTCTCTCTCTCATTCTCTCTCTCTCTCACTCTCGCTCTCTATCTCTCTCTCTCTCTCTCTCTCGCTCTCTCGCTCTCTCTCTCTTTCACTCACGTATAATAAAGTCAGCAGGCTTGGTTTTTTTAAAAAGCGGTGTTCACCAACAACGCTAATTCCCCCGGCGTGCTGTTTTAGCGTGCGCAAGTCTCTCTGAATGGAAGTACATTTGCTTAATGGCCGAGGGGCCGGGTCATCAGTGGAGTAAAGTAGCATTATGCACAGGTCAATGAGTTGCTTGAGTCTTCAGAGCGGCGTGCGAGCATAGCCTTAATTACACCCTACAGCTAGGAAACCCATAGCCATCTGTCCTCGCTGCCAAGGCAGAGCAGTTTGCACTTAAACTGAGAGGAACCTGACTATACTGGTTCAGTATCGCCATTACTGAGGTTTGATACGCTGCTATTAATCATAGCAGGGTTTGCCCATATATTGAGTTAGTCCACACTTATAAAAAGTTTCACTTTCATCTTCTGAGGAAGCTTCACCTTCGTTCTCCTTGGGTATGAGCCTTCCTTCACAGTCTTCTTCCAAGCTTCATTTAAGTCTCATTATTTTCAAAAGGGTCTTTGGGTGTGATTCTGTAGTCAACTGATAGAGCTTAGACTAACCTCATGTTGCTCAATTGGTTCAGATTGGCTCAGATGGCACTGATGAGAAAGACTGATAACCTTACTGTAGTGTACTGTACTGTACTGTATTTTTCAATGGTTTTGCCTTTTAAAGGATAGCACGTAAATGGACAGATGGACACATCTGTATGTGCTTCCCAGCCAGGTTTTGTTACCGGTTGTACATATCTTTCAATTCCTCTGTTTATTTCAGTCACACACACACACACACACACACACACACACACACACACACACACACACACACACACACACACACACTCATGTCTCCCACTCGGTGCAGGGCCCTATGCATCACTGTGGCTCTGGACCTGCTGCCCTGCCCAGGCAAACACTAGTCTCTTGCACATTCACACTCCTGTTTTAGAGTCTAGGGAAAGAACACAGACACAGACATATAGTATAACGTTAGTAAGTCTTGCTGTGTTCTATAAACTAATATGGATATAAAATGAGGACATAACTATTACACAAAAATATTTGCTCAAGGTTGCAAATAAAGACACAATGGTAGCTTGCTTTTCTGTTTCTCTCTCTCTCTCTCTCTCTCTGTGTGTGTGCGTGTGTAGATGTTGTGTGTGTATTATTGTATGTGTGTTGGTGGGTGTGTGTGTGTGTGACCATGGCATTGTGTCTGTAAGTGTTTGTACATCTGAATTCTGTGTTCAATTTCCTTCACACTGGAGGGGAAGAGCTTGGTCAGCCGTGACAATTTCTCCTCTGGCCAGATCACACACACATAGAACAAAGTGACCTCATTTTGAGTGATGCACAAGCTTTGTTTGCTTCCGTTCTGGGCCATGAGCAGGAGCAAGGCACTCTGGGATACTGGAGGACAGGAAGCTCCCGTGGACGACCCTGCTGTGGGCGTCTGTCACTCGCCGCCTTGATTGATTTAACAGCTGTCCGCAGCGGGCGTGGAGAACACGGGCAGTGTGTTTGTTTTCCTCGACAGTTACAAAGCCGGCTACCGTAATCCCCACTGCTTATTTCAAGGCACGTAGCGACACATCTGCAGGGACACGAGAGAAAAAAAACACAGGCAGAAGTACATTCATAACTCAACAACAACACAAAGAAGCGCGTTTATAACAAACAACAACACAGAGAAGCACGTTTATAACACACAACAACACAGAGAAGCACGTTTATAACACACAACAACACAGAGAAGCACGTTTATAACACACAGCAACACAGAGAAGCACGTTTATAAACACACAGCAACACAGAGAAGCACGTTTATAAACACACAGCAACACAGAGAAGCACGTTTATAACACACAGCAAACACAGAGAAGCACGTTTATAAACACACAACAAACAACAGAGAAGCACGTTTTATAAACACAGCAACACTAGAAGCATGTTTATAGTATACAATATCCACACGAGGCATGTTTATTTCGGTTTTTATTATTGGACAAATTCTCCAAACACTGGCCTTCCCATGACATAATTCCATGTATATCTATCTGCAGGAAGAACTCAGATGCGGTAGTGTGTAGCGTTGGTCGTTGGTAGCGTTGGTAGTGTTATCTTGTTCTTTCCGACTATCTGTATTTCTCACTGTAATACGTCTCCCTTCCCCTGTCATCCTTCTTCATAGCTGCGCCGCTAACCGGCTCACTAGGTAGTACAAGCACGGGGGCGTCTGAAGGGCAAGGCTATCAATAAACCACACTGGGCTGTATTGTCACAGCTGAGAATGCCAAGATGGATACACAGTGTCGGCCTTCAGCTTTACGCATTACAGTTTTGTACTGTGTATCCACAGTTTAGTCACATAGTCTACTGATAATGGTGACTGTGTTAAGTGTTTTGAAAAAGTGGACGTGGTATTGAGACAAGTGTGAGAAGGATTGTAAAAAAACTAAATTGTCCTTGCGCAGTAGGAACACCACATGGGCTGTGTTTGAGCAGAGAAGAATCACACACACACACACACACACACACACACACACACACACACACATGGAACACATTCACTCAATTGCTCACACTCACACACACACACACACACACACACAGATCTACAGCTGAACTTGTAAATATTTTTATTTCAAAAGTCTGAACTATCACTCTTTCACACAGCATGGTTAGCTTATTTCTGAATTAATCAAGTTTTCTGTTTAAACAGACGCAGATGGCCATGCAGTGTAGCAGTGGGCCTGGGTTGAAATGGGGGGGCAGGTTCTGTGGTTTGTTTTGAAGGGATGTCGTTTCAGGGACGGGGTGGGGGTGGTGGGGGGACCGGGATGGGTGGGGTGAGGGGGTGAGCCACCACAGAGGCGACTGTCTGACTCTATTAGCCAGTCTCTGCCAAGCCTTGGGTAAATATGCCCGACCACAAGCACTATAGAAAATTGTAGCGGAGTATTTTAGCTGCAACTTCAGTTTTTACGGTAGTTGTTGAGAACAGCTCATTTTCTTCTCTGGATTTCTGTCTCATATCCGGGGCCAATACTGCGTGTGTGTTGTTGTAAAATGTGCAGTGATAAATTGGACTTTTGACAATTTTAATGATTGTTATAAAACAGCGCCTGTTGTTATAAAACAGCACCTGCTCCAGGCTTCATCTCCTCGCAGTGTGTGAGATATACTAACTAAATACAATCAATACAATAAATAAAGTTTATTGTATATGTATGTATATATTTATGTACTGTGTGTGTGTTTGTGTGTTTATGTGAATGTGTGTGTATGTTTGTATGTGTGTTTGTGTGTTTGTTTATTTATTTGTGTGTGTGTGAATGCGTGTGTGTGTGTGTGTGTGTGTGCGCGTGTGCGTGCCTGTGTGTGTGTGTGTGTGTGTGTGTGTGTGTGTGCGCGCGCGTGCGCGCTCCCGTGCGTGCCTGTGTGTGTGTGTGTGTGTGTGTTACGTCATGCCATTTTTCCTCTCCTCCCACCACATATATCCTGGCCAGCTTGCAGTGAAAATAGACACTATGAGAAAAAGGGACGCAGCCCTAATGACTTAATAACCATGTGAAGAGTTATTAATACTAATTAGCTGGGTAAATTATTTGATTAAGCTTTCATTAGTGGACAGGAATGAAGGCAAACACCTCCTGCTTGCTGAGGACTGCCGGCCAGAGCCTGAACGACTCTAAAGGTATAAAGCCAGTCACATGCTGGATGAAGTGCCAAGCAAGAGTACACTGGAAGTGGGTGTGATTTCCTACGCTGATTGGCATTTCGTCTGGAGGTTTCAGGGCAGATTTCAAGGCACTTATTGATGATTTCTGAGGGCTTGTTCTAATAGAAAGTAATAGGTAGATAGATGGATAGATGGATAGATGGATAGATAGATAGATAGATAGATAGAGATAGATGAGATAGAGTGTTGCAGCAGCAATTCACATAAGTCACAAAACACACATAATCTATACAAAACCATTAAACACACATAATCTACTCAAAACCATTAAACACACATAATCTACACAAAACCATTAAACACACATAACCTACACAAAACCTTTAAACACACGAAACTGACACAAAAACTAAAATTGAGGTAGGTAAGATACAGTGGGGAAAATAAGTATTTGAACCCCTGCCGATTTCGCAAGTTTGGCCACTTGCAAAGAAATGTGTGATCTATAATTGTAATGGTAGGTGTATTTTAACAGTGAGAAATAGAATATCAACAAACAAATCCAGAAAACTGCATTTTATAACATTTATGACTTTATTTGTATTTGATGCAGAAAATAAGTATTTGAACCCCCAAGCAAACAGCAAGAATTCTGGCTCCCAATGACCAGTTATGTGCCCAAGAAGCACACAGATTAGTCCTCATTAGGCCTAACAAGGTACACCTGATCTCAACTGGTGACGTGTATAAAAGAAACCTGTCCAAAGAATCATACTTCACACCTTCAACCTCACCACCATGGGCAAGACCAAAGAGTTGACCAAGGACGTCAGAGATAAGATTGTAGACCTGCACAAGGCTGGAATGGGTTACAAAACCATCGGCAAGCAGCTTGGTGAGAAGCAGACAACTATTGGTGCGATTATTCGTTAATGGAAGCAACACCAAACAACTGTCAATCGCTCTAGGTCTGGGGCTCCATGCAAGATATCCCCTCGTGCGGTATCGGTGATCATCCGAAAGGTGCAGAATAACCCCAGAACTACACAGGGGGAGCTTGTGAATGATCTCAAGGCAGCTGGGACCACAGTCACCAAGAAAACCATTGGCAACACACTACGCCGTAATGGTTTGAAGTACTGCAGCACTCGCAAGGTCCCCCTGCTCAAGGAAGCACATGTACAGGGCCGTCTGAAGTTTGCCAATGAACACTTAAATGATTCTAAGGAGGATTGGGAGACAGGATGTGGTCAGATGAGACCAAAATCAAGCTCTTTGGCATCAACTCGACTTGCCGCGTTTGGAGGGGGAAGAATGCTGAATATGACACCATCCCCACCGTCAAGCATGGAGGTGGAAACATTATGCTTTGGGGCTGTTTCTCTGCCAAGGGTACAGGACGACTCCACTGCATCGAGGGGACTATGGATGGGGCCATGTAACGTGGAATATTGGGCTTGAACCTCATTCCCTCATTCCCTCCCATTGAAAACGCAACCTTAAGGATTTGGAGAGGATCTGCAAAAGGAGTGGACCAAAATCCCTCCTGAGATGTGTGTAAACCGGGTGACCAACTACAAGAAAAGTCTGACGTCTGTGCTTGCCAACAAGGGTATTCCACCAAGTACTAAGTTCATGTTTTGCTAGGGGTTGAAATACTTATTTTCTGCATCAAATGCAAATTAGTCATAAATGTTATAAAATGCAGTTTTCTGGATTTTTTTTTGATATTCTGTTTCTCACTGTTAAAATTCACCTACTATTACAATTATAGATCACACATTTCTTTGCAAGTGGTCAAACTTGCGAAATCGGCGGGGGGTTCAAATACTTATTTTCCCCACTGTATATATATACAGTATATATATGTATATATATATATACAGTATATATACTGTATACATATATATATATATATATATATATATATATATATACAGTATACATTACCTTTATATATTACCTACCTCAATTTTAGTTCTATATATATACACACACACAAAAAACTACTATACTATGAGATCAATTAATAGAAAATAGAATTTGAGATATAGCTCTAACTGTGCCAATTAAATGTGGA
>NW_024880101.1:17500-34990 GCF_900700415.2 Clupea harengus
TTATTCTTTATCTCTCTCTTCTGTTTCCCCTCTCTCTCTCTCTCCCTCTCTCTCTCTTTCCCTGTTCCCTCCCTCTTTCACTCTCTCCTTTCACTCCTCATTATCTCAAACTCTCTTTCGCTCTCTCTCTTTTATTCTTTATATCTTTCTTCTCTTACCCCCCCTCTCACTTTTCTATTATCTCTCTCTCTCTTGTCTTCTTCTTCCTTCTGCGGTCATGCAGATGGGTATGTCTGGACTGATCATTCTCTCTGACAGCCTCTCTCCCTGTCCTGAGTTCCAGTGTGCTCTGAGATTAGACCCGAGGCTGCAGGCTTCAGGCTTCAGGCACAGTTATCGGAGCCCTGTGTGGGGAATGCTAACTTCCTGTCTAGGTGATGTTTGCATGCGGGAAACAACATTCACTTTTTGGGCCGCCAGCCAAAGTGGCTGGTAGATGGAAAAAGTTACCGACCAGTCATTTTTTGTACCGTCAAAATGATACATAATTTGTATGTACCAGTAATATATACCTTCATGTGAAATTTTCATTTCATTTCATTGTACACCATTCATTGAATGGATTTACGAAAAGAAACAAGCTTTACTCGCAGGTATCATTAGTTAGGCTAAAATAATTTTTCATCATACAATTTGTACTTGTTCAACCTTAAAATGTATTTAAATGGCTAAACTAATTAGCAGCCGATCACTAAATCAAAGGAGAGAGCGTCTGCCGTGGCACTGCCAGCTCTCATGGCTCTTGATAGCCTCGACTTTCATGATGGATGAGTCGATGGCAACATAATGTAGCCTCATCTTGTCTCTGGCGACCACTCCTCAAACACAGCAGTGCATTGAACCATCGCAATACTTAAGCCATTCCTGTGATTCACAAGAAGTCCGGTCGGAGCTTTTCTCAATACGTCTGCACTATAGTGAAGTGGGCCTCCAGTCACAGTTGAATGGCTCTGTTCTGTTTGGGTGTCTATGCACCTGACGTAGGACAGGAGGACTTCAATCATTCCTGCAGTCTGAGCTTGGCTCCACCTTACTCCATACAATATCCCTGTGTGTAAACAGGCAAACAGAATAGATTTGTTTACATAATTAGCCTTTTGGCTCCTTTTGGCTTTCCTCCGACCGTGTATGTGTGTGTGCGTGTGTGTGCGTGTGTGTATGCACAAAAGGGTGTGTGTGTCAATGGAAAGAAATTGACTGTTGTGAGTGAGTGTGAGTGGAATGGAGAGATGGAGCAAGTTGATGAACATTCATATCTGTGTGAGGATGTGTGGTGTGTGGTGTGTGTGTGTGTGTGTGTGTGTGGTGTGTGTGCATGTACGTGCACACATGTGATATGTGTGTACCACAGTGCACCGCCCATGTAATTCCTCAGTCAAAAGACATGAGCTGAATTCCTGTAGCGCACGTGTCAAATTCCCGATCTATTCCAATTTGAGTGTCAAATGTCATCATTACCATATATATATATATATATATATATGTTGTACAGCATGATCAATATCTTACGGTATATATATACTGTACATGTCGTACAGCATGATCAATATGAGCAGACAGGCCATGGGAATTGTGATAGATTAGATATGAGTGTAGGGCAAATTCATTCTTATGATACCTGCTCTGGAGCTCCTCATAGAAACAGTGAGTGAACTTTGGGCTCTGTGCCACATTAAGAGAGTGAGGGAGTCATCAGTGTCCTTTATGAAGGGTTAGGGTTAGAGTTAGAGTTAGAGTTAGGATTAGAGTTAATGTTAGTGTTAGGGTAAGGGTTAGGGTTAGTGCCACATTAAGAGAGTGAGGGAGTCATCAGTGTCCTTTATGAAGGTGGGTTAGAGTTAGTTAGAGTAGATTAGAGTTATGTTAGTTAGGGTAAGGGTTAGGGTTAGTGCCACATTAAGAGGGTGAGGGGCCATCAGTGTCCTTTATGAAGCTAGCTACAGGAACAGGATGGGCAGACTAGGATATCTTCTTCCAAACACTGAAGGAAGAAAGGTCCAGCACCCATGTGCTTGGGTAGAATGGGTAGAGTCCATTTGGCTAGGTCTGCCTTAGACAGAGACTTTAGGTTAACTTAAGTCTTTATTTTTAATTAACATACTTCAACATGCAGTAATAAGCAATACTGTATAACTCTTGTTTAAATTCACTTTATTACATGTTATAACTATATAACTATAATAACTATATAAACTATATAACTATTAAATATAACTAACTATAACTTTAGCTAATTATAACCCCCAAACTCTAACTATAGGTACATCCTATAATAGGCCCTGATATAGAGAGGACATTGTATTTATTATTTAATGTACCGTTGTGACTTGTGCACCCTTAAGTAGATATGGGCCTGTGGCTGCCTCATGCAGTCTGTGATCTACGGCCCTGTGTTTGTGCAGTCCTCTCCTAGTTCATAAAGAGTAGGATTCTTCCTCAGGAAGACCCTTATGCAAGATCCGTGCATTAAACTATATCAGGGGTATACTGGGGGGTATATGGGGGTATTAGGGGTATACTGGGGGTGATCTGATTCTATTGCTCCACGCTTTATTGTCTCACCAGTGTCTCAGGCCTGATTTTCTAGATCCGGACAATGACATAACCTAGGCCTTAACTCCTCTCTCTCCCTTTTTCCATCTCCCCAATGACATAACCTAGGCTTTAAGTCCTCTCTCTCCCTTTCTCCATCTCCTCCTTTTTTCATCAGCTTTGCCATTTGCCGGATTATTAACAGTGATATCAGTGTACTTTTTCGTATTGGCAAGGGTTTTTGTAACCAGGCAACCTCCTTTCCAAAATGAATTGCCCTGTGACTCAGCCTTCCGCTGCTAACTGTGTAAAGACACCCACCCCACCCCCCTACCGCCCTCTCTATTCCCCCAACTTGATTTCATTACACAGGGCCTTTGAATTGGCTCAGTTGCACAGGTCCAGCTCACAGTGTAGGGTCCTATGTGACATTTTCTTGATGGCATTCACAAAGGCAAGCCTTGTCTATGTTACAGTACGCAGCATATAATGTCCTTTTCTGCGCAGATAGATCTCTCGCCTTGCCTTTGGACAAATAGATCAGTTATTATCTGCCTTCTTGCAGACAATACTGGTGCTTTTCTCTAAAGGCACATCAGAACTCTTTCACTGAAGGACGTGTATTCCACTGTGAAGGACATGGATTTTATTGCATTCAATACTGCTAACTGGATAATGCTGTGAGCAGAAAAATAAAAATGAAACATGCATTTGTTTTTTATTTTCACATCTCTGTGAAATATGAATCATTGTCAGGCTCAGAAACGTGTCTGTAAGTTATAGATGTTGCAGTTAACAAAAAGGCTGCATACAGGCTGTGTTGACAGTCATACAGTATATCAGCCCCATCATATTTGTTGTATTTGGAAGCTAGCTATGCTACTTGTACTTTTTTCAACTATTTTATCAAAAGTATTGTGATGAGATGTGACTGGAAATGAAGCAAAAAAGGAAAAAAAGAAAGAAAGAGATAAAATGAAAGAGAAGGTTGAGTTAGTGCACTGGGGAGATGGGATGTGTTGGGAGTGAAAAAAGAGAAGAGGAGGAGAGAGGAGAGTACCACTTTAGAGCGGACCTGTGTGCCAGTGTGACCCCCTCTCTCCTCTTTGTGTTACGCGTCAGTGGAGCTGAAGTTACGTCTTCTGAAGGGCCACTGTCGTCATGGAAGCCACTGGTGTAGAGAGAGAATGTCTGATCCCAGGCTGCCAGTGCTGACCGCTCTAGACCTGCAGGTAGAGATCTCTCCTCACGTGTGTGTGTCTGGCCATCTCCTCCGCAGGTAGAGATCTCTCCTCACGTGTGTGTGTGTGTCTGGCCATCTCCTCCTCAGTTAAAGATCTCTCCTCACGTGTGTGTGTGTGTCTGGCCATCTCCTTTGCAGGTAGAGATCTCTCCTCACGTGTGTGTGTGTCTGGCCATCTCCTCCTCAGGTAGAGATCTCTCCTCACGTGTGTGTGTGTCTGGCCATCTCCTCCTCAGGTAGAGATCTCTCCTCACGTGTGTGTGTGTCTGGCCATGTCCTCCTCAGTTAGAGATCTCTCCTCACGTGTGTCTGGCCATCTCTTCCTCAGTTAGAGATCTCTCCTCACGTGTGTGTGTGTGGCCATCTCTTCCTCAGTTAGAGATCTCTCCTCACGTGTGTGTGTCTGGCCATCTCCTCCTCTCTCATGCATTAGTTTGAGCTCACCCTGAAGCTACCACCACTACACTGACTTTAAGTTCTTATTTTCGTTGGCGAATGGTTTGGCTGGCACGTGCCGGTCAGGCGTCAGTAGGCAGGCAGGATGCCACGTCCTGCAGGCAGTGTCCTGTACCTCTCTGGCTCTGCCTGTTCTTGCCTGTGGGGGTGTGATGGGTGTGTGTTTAATGTCTGTTTATGCTTCGTGTCCTCTAAAGCGTTAGGGCTTGTTACACAGACAGGTGACCTGGTGTTGGAATAGCTTGTAAACACAGTCGTTATGGTCATTAATAGATATAAACAAAGGATCATTCGAGATATAGAAAGGAAGGCTAATCAGATGTAATAAAATGTCAATAAGATGATTGATAAGCTACAACTTTAATGAAAGGACATGTTGTCTTTGCTTTCTCGTAGTAAAACCTGGTTTCACATTGATGAGTCTGTGCCTCAGAGCGCCATACAGATTTAGGACTTCACTGAGCCAATCAGACACTAGCTGTGATCCATATGACGTTTTAAATGTGAATTTTGACCCTTCAAATAAAAAATCTTGTGTGGAAACACTTTATGTGTTAACATTTGAATGTGAAAGTGAGTCGAATAAAGAAGTGAAATAAGAAACTAGTTCGGTAAAGGGTGCTGGATTAACTAAGGTTGATAGAAATAGGTTTATTCGTGTCAATTCCCATTTGTTGAGATTGTGACAATTGCTCTGAAAAACCAAGTCTTGAACCCACAACTCCTCCCTAGATTAAGAAAGTGTCCATTTTGAATCCGCAGAACCACAGCGCATGGCAATGTGCACAGACTCGCATTTCTTCAGCCGAATTTTTCACAAATGTGCTTTAAATATGCAAACAATTTGGATGGAAACCCAGCCACTGACATACAAGTTTTGCAGGATGTGAAAGAACAAAGGAGGGCAGTTGAACAGATTCTCCTCCAAGAGACGAGTTGGCACAGTGGCTCTCCAGACTGACATGTTTGTTTATTTCATCGTGTGGGGTGTCTTCACACAGTGTGAGTTAGCAGGAAAAGAAATCATGTGGGAAAAAATAATGTATTTATTCAGTATGTAATTTAAATGGAAACACCACACTAAGTGTGATTTGCATGTTTATTGCTTCTTATATTAACTTGCTCATTTGAGTCACTTTGTGGAAGATGATTCATGCTGGTAATGTAATTTGTTTCTCTAATAACTCGGAGGTGGCTAAGTGTCCTCATGACGTGGTGCGGTGAAGCCAGAAAGTTTACTCCTACAGATTTTGTTTTGGACAAAACCACAAGACAATTTGGCTTTCTTACCACAAAAAAGGCTTCTTGCATAATGTCTTACATAAAGTCAATGAGTAAATAAATAATAGTTTGATGTTCGCCGGCGCTAAAGCTGAAAGGTTTACTCCGACGGAGTTTGTTTTGGACAGTGAACCCAAGACGCCCCCAGCAAAGTCTTCATGGTCTTAATGGCTTGCCTTGTTCACTCTACACCAAAGGTCTCAAAATCCCGGCCCGCCAAGCGATTTCATCCGGTCTGCCGGCTCCTCAGAATGTTGCAAAAAGTTCCATTGCTTTGGATGGGCTACCCCAACGTTTACCGCTGCCATTGGCAACGGGTTTTGTGCTTCTAATTCACACCTTTTATATCATTCCGCAAGTAGAAACTTTAAAGTTCTATTTGCTTGAAGAACAATTTTTTCTTAGCGGAAGTCACGAAAGGACAACAAAATCATTAAAAAGAGGTATTTTGGAGGAATGTCTTGTATCGTTTTGACAAGTAACCGAATAATAAGCGGGATAACTTATAGTCCGGCGGTCATTTTCGGAAAATAAATCTAGCTGTGTGTCAAAGGCAAAAGTTTCAGTGCGTATTCTGAGGCTCTGGACGAGAGCACATGATAAATGATAATGCTCAGCTCGCGATTTTTGTCCACGGTGTTAACAACCAGTTTGAAGTCACAGAGGAATTAACAATGCAAGGCCGTACCACAGCTGAGGATGTATTTGAGCAACTGTGTGACGCAATTGAGCATGCTGGTCTGTCATGGAAGTCGCTCCGAGGAATAACAACAAACGGCGCACCATCAATGATCAGCATATCAGTAGAGTATTCCTTTTAGATCACTATACATGGAAATATGCTGTATTTTGACTGACAAATGAAATGATACACTTGAAATATATTAATTATAAATACATTTAATAATAACCCTAATACATATATACCCTATATATTTAAACAGGACTATACATATGTATATACAGTGGGGAAAATAAGTATTTGAACCCCTGCCAATTTCGCAAGTTTGGCCACTTGCAAAGAAATGTGTGATCTATAATTGTAATAGTAGGTGTATTTTAACAGTGAGAAACAGAATATCAACAAAAAAATCCAGAAAACTGCATTTTATAAAATTTATGACTTAAATTGCATTTGATGCAGAAAATAAGTATTTGAACCCCTAGCAAAACATTACTTAGTACTTGGTGGAATAACCCTTGTTGGCAAGCACAGACGTCAGACTTTTCTTGTAGTTGGTCACCAGGTTTACACACATCTCAGGAGGGATTTTGGTCCACTCCTCTTTGCAGATCCTCTCCAAATCCTTAAGGTTGCGTTTTCAATGGGAGGGAATGAGGGAATGAGGTTCAAGCCCAATATTCCACATTACATGGCCCCATCCATAGTCCCCTCGATGCAGTGGAGTCGTCCTGTACCCTTGGCAGAGAAACAGCCCCAAAGCATAATGTTTCCACTGCCATGCTTGACGGTGGGGATGGTGTCATATTCAGCATTCTTCCCCCTCCAAACGCGGCAAGTCGAGTTGATGCCAAAGAGCTTGATTTTGGTCTCATCGGACCACATCCTGTCTCCCAATCCTCCTTAGAATCATTCAAGTGTTCATTGGCAAACTTTAGACGGCCCTGTACATGTGCTTCCTTGAGCAGGGGGACCTTGCGAGTTCTGCAGTACTTCAAACCATTACGGCGTAGTGTGTTGCCAATGGTTTTCTTGGTGACTGTGGTCCCAGCTGCCTTGAGATCATTCACAAGCTCCCCTGTATAGTTCTGGGGTTATTCTGCACCTTTCTGATGATCACCGATACCGCACGAGGGGATATCTTGCATGGAGCCCCAGACCTAGAGCGAGGGACAGTTGTTTGGTGTTGCTTCCATTTACGAATAATCGCACCAATAGTTGTCTGCTTCTCACCAAGCTGCTTGCGGATGGTTTTGTAACCCATTCCAGCCTTGTGCAGGTCTACAATCTTATCTCTGACGTCCTTGGTCAACTCTTTGGTCTTGCCCATGGTGGTGAGGTTGAAGGTGTGAAGTATGATTCTTTGGACAGGTTTCGTTTATACACGTCACCAGTTGAGATCAGGTGTACCTTGTTAGGCCTAATGAGGACTAATCTGTGTGCTTCTTGGGCACATAACTGGTCATTGGGAGCCAGAGTTCTTGCGGTTTGCTTGGGGGTTCAAATACTTATTTTCTGCATCAAATACAAATAAAGTCATAAATGTTATAAAATGCAGTTTTCTGGATTTGTTTGTTGATATTCTATTTCTCACTGTTAAAATACACCTACCATTACAATTATAGATCACACATTTCTTTGCAAGTGGCCAAACTATACTGTATGTATATGTATAAATATATAAACAGGACTATCTATCTATATGTATTTATATATAGCCCTGCTTAATAGTCCTGTGCTACACAAACTAAGGGTAGGGGCATTTAAAGAGGGGCTTCAAAGATGAAAGAAGTTTAAAGTTTAAAGATGAAAGAAACTTGAACCATCTGCTTTTGTTTTTGTGCGTTTATTCTCAGTGCGTGTATGAGAGAGAGGTAAGGAGGGAGCGAGCGAGAGAGAGGGGGAAGGAGAGAGTCTGTGTTTGTGTTTGTTTGTGTACATGTGAGTTTGTGTAGATGCCATTGATCAGGCCTCAGGTCCAGCAGCGGTAGCTGACTGCTGGGAAGACAGGTCGATGGCATGCTCTGGTCTCTCGCGCCCTCAGCCAGCAGTGATCAGTCCTGCGACCCACACTGCGCTTCGGCACCCAGTCGATGGACGCGCCGCCTTTCGCTCACGACTCTTCGCCTTCCCTATCGGCTGTTCCTCAAAAACAACAACAAAACAACAGATTAGTAAGACGCTCCACTGTGAGAACGTCTAGGGTGCTTTTTTTATGTGATGTTAAGGCTATTCTCTGGCCTTTATGCCAATGTTTTAAGGCGTTTTCACGTGAACACACCCACACACACACACACACACACTTACTCACACACACCCTTTTCAAAGTAGCTGTTAATGCAGACATATTTTCTGATCATCCAAGCTCGAGTGAATCCATGGTACTGGCTGTGAAAATATGAAGGGACCAAGCATCATGGATGCGCCGGCTCAAACGTACAGGACCACTGCTGCACTGTGTGTGTGTTGATAACAGTCCAGTCTGTCCATATACTTACAGTGACACCGCAGGTTAATCTAGAAAAATTGAAACGAGTAACCGTATCTCCTACGGCTTGGAATAACTATGTGAGTTATCAGGGGGTCTTTCGCTCATTTGTCATGCTCTCACCTTTGTCTCTCTGCCTGTTAGCCAGGTGATTGGCAGAGACCATTAATTCACCACCGTCCAAATTACTTTTAACACTTTGCTGCAAATGCCACTCTGGGTCCGGCTCTCTGCACCAGTGGCGTTTTACCGAGGTGACTGACTCTGTTCGGATGGATTGATGCCAAAGCTTAAGTGGGACTTGTCATAAACTCTGTCCATTTCTCTCTCTCTCCCTTACCCTTACTCTCTCTCTCTCTCTCTCTCTCTCCCTCCCATTTCTCTCCTAATTTGTATGCCTCTG
The DNA here is from genome assembly GCF_900700415.2 of Clupea harengus. Lineage (NCBI taxonomy): Eukaryota > Metazoa > Chordata > Actinopteri > Clupeiformes > Clupeidae > Clupea > Clupea harengus. Next base: position 26,586 of record NW_024880101.1, read on the forward strand.
TTTTTAAGGCATGGGGGATTGTTTAGAGCGTCGAGATTGAACAATAAACATTATGGCACCGTGCGTTATTATGGCTGCTGTTTCCAAACTCAGTGGCTGCTACATTTTCTAAAGGCAGGGTCCACTAAATGATTTGATTGATCCAGCTGCAGCGGGTTTCAGAGGTGTCAGAGCAGAGGCTTCAGAACAGGTTGGGCTGAAATCAGTTTGGCTTGTCGAAGGATTGCTGAGGAGTCTTGCCTCAGCCTTTAAGAGACTCCGGGCTGATTATGCATTGATCAAATGATGTAGTGCCTCAGGGGTTTCCAGGGTTACTGGTAACACCTCTAAGCATGGGGATGGAGAATAACACCGGGATGCTGACTGTCACCCGGTGAGTACCAGGTGAGGCTTAGAGTTGAACACAATCAGGAGGAAGATGGTGCTCTCTTATCTGTGTGAAAATGGGCCACTAGACACTAAGTGGAGGCCTCGTCTGTCAGGACCCAGTGGGCTGTCTCCACAATGAGGGCTGTTTTATAAGTCCCCAGGACACAAAAGATCAGGTGATCAGGTAGTGACATGGTTTCACCCATTTGCCCCTTTTGTAGTCTTCCAGATTATGTTTGTCACCTATTTTGTGAATGTGCATGGCTTGGCCAGCTTCACTCTTTTTTGGTAGAGTGGAGGACATTGATTAGGTTGGGGTTCCTGTTCTCCAAGACCTTGTTTGTATTCAGTACTGGGGAGGACATTGATGAGGTTAGGGTTCCTGTTCTCCAAGACCTTGTTTGTATTTAGTACTGGGGAGGACATTGATGAGGTTGGGGCTCTCCAAGACCTTGTTTGTATTTAGTACTGGGGTGGACATTGATGAGGTTGGGGTTCCTGTTCTCCAAGACCTTGTTTGTATTTAGTACTGGGGAGGACATTGATGAGGTTGGGGTTCCTGTTCTCCAAGACCTTGTTTGTATTTGGTTGTGGGTTTTTAAGTAAACCTTCTCTGTCTATGTTTTGAATCGGCAAACTCAAGTGTAGCATTCAGAGTGTGAGAGAGAGGCTTTTGTACTTCTTGGCGACCAGATGTTGATCTACAAAGCCTGTTGTTTTCTGTGGTTCCCATTACTCAACCTGTGTACTGTAATGGTGCACGTGTCACATTCTTATTCCGTAGTCCGTGACTACAGTCACCATTTCAATTAACAACAAAAACAGGTCTCTGAAGATTCTCTCTGACTGTGGTGCGGATCTGGCTCTGATGTGGCCCACATCCGGCTCAGCTCTGTCTGGTCCTCCTCAGTCCTTTGGGTCCGCGTCCTTGTCTGCTTGCGTGAAATGAATCATGCATCACTGAGCCCTCCAGCAGCACAGGTACAAACTCCTGAAAAGCTTGTTTTTATTTTATTTATTTATTTATTTTCGTTTTTTTTTTCTCTGTAGGTGTTTGATTTACACAAATTAAATCAGTGGCCTAGCTCTGGGGTTAATCGTAAATTGTGGAACCCATCACAAGCAGTGAGAGCCCTGTTTAGAGAGGACTGCACCCTGATTGGTTATCTGTCAGAATTGCAGGGAAGGGCTGGGGGGGGTGAGGCCTTGCCCCCCATCAATCCAAGGTCAATGAAACTCCGCATGGCGAGTTTGAGGCCATGATTAATCGCGATAGTGTTTGAACGCTCCGGCCACCGCCTCGAGCCAAGGATGCCGGTGCGCTATGCCGTGTGAATGTGCCGCCCCTGGAATGCTGGGGTTATCTGGAGGCATTAAAATTGGGTTTTTGTTCGTTAATAGACTTAGTGGGGTTGATGGCGTGGGAGTAGGCTGAGTCCTGAAGGTTTTTTCTCTCTCTCAGGAACGCGTTATCTGTCAGCTCTGACTGTTAACCGCATGCCAATGGTAGAAGAAAACATCCTTTCTGTGAAGCATAATTTGGACCGAGGTCGATGTTTGAAAGGACAGTGACCTCTACAGTATGCAGATGTGCCAGTGACCTTTTTCTCCCTATCAGCGTGGCGTGTGTGGTCTCTGAAATACTGCAGGCTCTGTCAGGCTCCAACAGTCTAAGGAGGGGCCTGTGCCTGTGCCTGTGCCTGTGCCTGTGCCTGTGCCTGTGCCTGTGCCTGTGCCTGTCTGTTCCTGTGCCTGCTTCAGCAGCTGTGATCAGCAGGCGTATAGGCCCTAAGACTACGCCTGAAGCCCCCAGTCATATGCTCTCAAAAATGATATTGGCCACTGTAACATACGTTACCTGTGTGTGTGTGTGTGTGTGTGTGTGTGTGTGTGTGTGTGTGTGTGTGTGTGTGTGTGAGAGAGAGTGTACTGTATATGTGTGTGTGAGAGAGAGAGAGAGAGAGAGCGAGAGAGAGAGAGAGAGAGAGAGAGAGAGAGAGAGAGAGAGAGAGAGAGAGAACGTGTGTGTGTGTAAATGTGTGTGTTTGTGTGTGGGTAGACGCAGATGTCAATTTGTCAATATAATGACAATTGATATACATTTTTCTATTCTCCTAATTGGCAGCTGGAGGCGGGGAAGCAGAGAAGAAAGAGTGTAACACACATTGAGGCTCTTTGGCAAGGTCATGCGACCCTATTTTGAAACCATGGCAACCAGAAAGACTATAGAAGGTTCTCTGATTCGAAAAAGCTGGTCTGGTGTTGAAGCTTAGTCTTTCCTGATCTGAAGAGTTTGTCTGACTTTGTCGCCCACTCTTTGGAAACTTTTCTATCTCGGTCTCTCTCTCTCTCTGTCTCTCTCTCTTTTGCTCTCTCTCTCTCTCTCTGTTTCTCTCTGTCTCTCTCTCTCTTTCGCTCTCTCTCTCTTTAAAAAAAAAAGATAAAGAGAGGATGAAGATGTTCTGATTCTCCTCTTGCCGGAGTCTCTGAGTGATGATCTAAGTGATCTTCATCTTGTTGTTGTGCTCAGAATGAGCTGAATCACAGGCTAGGAACTCAGCTGCTAATGGTCATTTTTGTTTTATAAAGAAAGGGCGTACTTTACATACTGCCTCAAAAGTATAATGGGGATTCAAAGTACAAGGATCCACGGCACATCAATGACATCATCATCTAAATCAATCAAACTAGAGACAGAGACAGAGACAGAGACAGAGACAGAGGGAGCAAGACCGCAATGTTAATTACAGTATATAAAAATGTACGCTTTGAATAACTGTAATGGACTGCATTTCTATAGCACTTTTCTACTCATAGAGCACTCAAAGTGCTTTACAGGTGAATGACTCAGACATTTACCCATTCATTCATAGGAGGGTATCATCTAAGTTGCCAATCTAGTAGGTTGTTCCATTATATTGACATATTTATGGTTCCTATCTCATCTCATTATATTTAATTTATTCAATATCCACTGAAATAAGTATCTGAATATCTGACTGTTTGCTGGCTGCTTAGAAGTAAACATCAGTTTAAGACATTCAATTAATTAAATGGTTTGACTAGATGTTGGAAGAACACGCCGTCATGAGCAGTGTGTGAATCCTAAAGGGATTGACTGTAAGGGATTTATGACATCCCATTTATGTACTATTGCTTCAGTCATATCTAATCAATGTGTCACTTGCTGAGGTAAAGCAGGAGCAGTGAGCGATCCGTTTGGTTCCAGTTGGGTTGGATGGGCTGATTGGTCTCCTGCAGATCTGAGAAGTTTTTTTTCTTCTTCAAAAGATCCTCTGAAGTTTCAGCTCCCTAATTGACATAAACTAAACACAGCCAGACAGAAATGTGAGGCTGGGACAGAAACGGAGACCTATGAGGCATTGCCCAGTTCACGAGTTCAGAGTTCAGAGTCCAGAAAGGGTTCTGTGGTATGAATAATGAAGACAGATATGTTTTTGTCTCCACATATTTAGGCGAGCCAGGACAGGCTGTAGCACTGCCATGCAGTCAAACAAGGGACCACCATCAGAATATGAATTAGGTGGCATTTGTTGTAGAGGTGCATACTAATTATTTGAGGTGTTCCTACCTTTAATGAGCGTGCCTGTGTAAAGATGAGTTCTTTTGAGGGGGCTACAGTGGGTACATAATGGTCCAGCAACATTCTGCATATCTGTGAGACTAACTACAAATGTGGTTTAGATGTGGTAGGAAACGGAATATGATTGGAAATGAAACCATTAAACTATGACAACCATGGCGAGGGAGGAACTATATACATGGCCTTGCATGGTAATTGTGGTCTGTTGTGTTGAGTGTCTTGAAATGATACAAAAGATAAATAAATAAAAATGATAAATAGTTAAAATTCACAAAATGCACCATCCTCATAATGACAGATGGATGTTAATGGCAATGTGGTTAGGTGAGCTTTGTCATATTTCACCATTAGCTGTGTTTGTAAGTACTAAGTATCAGAAAAAAAAACATGTTGCAGAAAACTCATTGGTATCTTGCAATAATGCAGTAACTAGTCATCATAGACTTATTTTGCTAAGCTGTCAGAGTGTTAAAGATGATTTTTATCCTTCATGCCAACTGGCCTTCAAGATAAAATTGGTAATTTATCTCGTTTTTTCCTACCTTTCTTTGTATGAATTAATCATGCCGTTCAAAACACATTTTCATATGTATTTAAATTGATAAGTGCCAAGGGCTTTGATATGCCAAAACCCAAATTGAAACTCCACCGGCGCGCTCTCCGTGGCCCGCTGTGCCTCTGTAGCCAAGACTCGGTGGGACTTGGCAGGATCTCCCCTCACCCGCGTGCTACCACTTCAGTCCCAGATACTCGGCACAGATAGATGAGCACTTTGATTAATAAAGGCAGTCGGCTTCGTTAGGGAGATAAAGAGCTAGCTTTTCTGTCTGACAGGATGACTACTTAAGCTTCAGTAATGCGCGTATCTCCTTCCTGTGTGCTGCGCTATCTCCCCCCCCCCCCCCCTTCTTTTTTTTTTTGGGTGACGACGCTAAGCCTCTAAGTTGATTCATTATTCATCCCCTCCGTTTTATCAGGTCCTTGTGTTGGGCAGTGAAGCGGTTCCGGATAGAGATTTTAGGTTTTTTTTTTCTCCTTTTTTTTATAAATATTGAAATTCTCAGAGATCCCTTTTTTGAACAAGTCCTGAGTGGAGATTCGAGTCTTTTAAGCTTTAAATCGGCTTTTATTCTGACAGTCTATTAGTGCATCAGTAGAGTCTGAAGGTGTCTTAAGAGCACCTTTACTATATTTATTCTGAAGAAAAAGATCTTTCACAAAGCTGAGAAGTACTGATCTCGGGTCAGTGTTATTTGCCAGAGATGTTGGTAGAGTCCACTCACTCAAGTCTTCTATAAATGCAGCTACCTTTGTGTGTGTGTGTATGTGCGTGTGTGCATGTGCGCGTGTGTGTGTGTGTGGGCGTGTGGTGTTTGTATTGCATGTTTGTGTAGCTGACAGGGAGAATGTATGGAAAACTATAGAAAGCTGCCAACAACACTAAGGTCATGGGGCAGAGGAGATACACGTACTGTTTAGAATATATGCCTTACCTTACCTCACCTCACCTTACCTTACCTGCACTGAAGTCTTGAATATAAGCTAGTTCTATGATATTTGACAGACGCTGAAGGACATCGAAGGACATGTTGTGAGTGAGGGTCTTGGGATGAAGGGGAGGCGGTGTGTTTGTTTGGCTGTGTTTGTTGACTTTCAAAACAGCGAAATTTTCTCCAGTCTAACTGATTATACCTTTAAGAGATTGAATGAGAATGAAGCAAACGTATCCATCTCAGACGTCTCTCTCTACCTGTCTGTTATCTTTCCCTCTTCCTGTGTGCACCTGGTCGCATGGAAGGTGCCACACTCCAGCATGATTACAATTGATATATCTTTGTTTTCTATTTATTATCCCCAAGAGAATCGTTATCATCATAAACACCTTGGAAAACCTGGTGTCACGGCACATAATCCCATGTCCTGGTGATTTGGCTGCCAGCTAACAGGCTCACAGCTATGTAGACGTTCTTTGAAAATCTAATGACTATTTCAGTGATAAGTATACTGAAACAGAGACTTAGTGACACTTTGTGACCTACTCACGAGGTGACGGGTCACTTAATTAGTCTTCATCAGAAGGCATCTGGGCTCTGTCCTCGCTAACCCATACGCATAATGAAAGGATTTAAACGTGACCTTTGTACGACAGACTAACGGGGCCGAGGTCCGCTAGAGAGCCTTCATTCATCCGCACCTCGCCTGTCATGGCGACCAGAGTGAGGACCATTTAAATAACAATTTGAATCTATTTCCCTTCATTTCCTCAATATCCTTCTTGATCGAGAGATATGTAAGGGTTATAAAGTGAGCTGAGATGGAAGAAAGTGGGTGATGGGTTTTAAACCAGGAGGCGTTCAGACTGTTTCATGTAGCCAATCGAAGATATGGAAGGGACTGTTACATTTGATTGGTGTTGCGACATCACTTTGTTCACCTTGGTTTTTTTTATTGGGTGGTAATATTATTTCAGGTGAAATATTGTCCTCTGACTGTTTTTTTATTGTCTTTCTTTCTCCTAGGTAAGCCCCTCCTTTTGGTGAACTACTGGATGAAAGTATGTCTTTTTGATTGAGTTTCACAACACGCATTACACATAACACATAAAGCAAGAATTATATCACTGATTGAAAATCGTCCATGAAATAAGCTTTACTCTATTTATATCTCTCATTAAGTTGTTTTTTCTGTGATAACATTGGTTGTTTTTGTGTGTCTGCAATTAAATAAACCATAAATCATTCAGCTTATCACAACAGAGATAATACAAGTGCAAGCAGCTGCGGGGCCTGAGAGCAAAAATCTTCCCTGGCAAGAAATGGCTCAGATAAACCAGCTCAAGACCAATACACTAAAGTTTATAGATGTGTGTAGAAGTGTGTGGATGAAACACACGCTTCCTGTGATCTTGGAAGAAAAGACGACTCCAGAACGTGAGAGATATTAGTGTAGTGTATTCTTGTTCACGGTCTCCCATTCAAACGCACTGTCAGAAAAGTCCTCTCACTCCAGTGTTTTGCCCTAAACACAATGCTGCCTGTCACACCTGTTAATGCGAACAAACAGATGGTCGTCACTGAACACCTGCAGCATAATTCAATTCAATCCTCCGTTTGTGATTCATTTTAGGAGGTGTTTTATAATTCAGTTTGTCGGGCTTTGTTGGTTTACCTCAGCGCAGATCTATACGGTCTGGTTAGTGGTGTTTTGGCAGCATTCATGAGTGTCTCACGTAGTTAAGTGAAGCCAAGGGCACGTCTGTTGTGTAAACACACAAGAACACACACTCGTATGTACTTGTACACAGACACACACACTTATAACTAGAATGAGGAGGCTCAGCTCCAAATGTCAAGTACGTAAATACAGGCACACTGGAATGGTCCTTGATGAAAGCCTTACATATCTATCTGAATGTATGCACATAGAGCTGAAGGGAGTGAGTTCTTTCAGTTATTCCACTATTCAGTATCTACAAAACATAGACCAGCCTGACAAATATACAGTATGTCATTTTACAGACATTGTCCATAACTGTCTCTGGAACATCATTCATTTAATTAGACTGCAGGGAACAGAGTGTCTTTGGCTACTAATTTAATTTCATAGGCAAGCCCCCCCGTACTCCTCTGTCATCGTTCTGTGGTTTATGAATTATCAAACAGCTGCTTTGTCCTCTCTTACCTGCCGTAGTCTACTCTTAGTTCATGTCATGTCATAGTGCCCCTGTCAAACATGTCACTGTCACCTAGTTACGCTTACAGCTCTGCGCTCAATCTGGAATTGCAATTATTTCTCAGCCAGTTCCACTTCCACCGCTAATATGAGGTAGAATTGCCTCTTTGCTCGAAGACAGGGAGAGGTTTGTGCTGTGTGTGTTTTGTGTTGTGTTTATGTGTGTGTGCATGCTTGTGTGTGTGTGTATGTTTGTGTGAGAGAGAGAGTTTGAGTGAAAAAGAGAGAGAGAGAGACGTGGCTTTTTATGCCACAGGGTTTTAGCTTATTTAAATAGTGCCATTAGATGCAAAGTTTCCATTCATCGAACAGTCAAAGTTGTTTTCATGGCCTGCACCCAAAGCATTCAAAGAGCACTGAGAGTAGATGAGTCTGTAGGAAGGCTTCAGACAGTGGCCGTTCGACACAAGCGTAAGTAATGTACTGAAACACGTTTCCTGCAAGATCAAAAGATAAGTCTTCTCTCTCCCATGCTGGGTAATGACTTAAATCCACCGCTAAGTCGGTGTGTGTTAGCTCAACGCATTATTACAAGGATTGAGCCAAATATAGAAACACTCTTTGAAGTGCAGTTTCCAGTGGTTCTGCATGTTTTGCCAGTTGAATCAAGGGTGCTTTGACATTCACTTTCATTCACTTAGGAGAGATTTTAATACAAAGTGCCTTAGAACACTTGAGGTAGGCACATTTGATTAGTCTT
>NW_024880102.1:0-34950 GCF_900700415.2 Clupea harengus
TTTATGTATTTCTTTATTTGTTGTTCACAACAAGAACTTCTTACTATACTGTTGTCATAGCTAAATGATGTAAACAACACAGTAGAAGCACCGCTAGTAACACTGAACTGAAAATAAATAACTCCAGAAACACAGGTCATGTCCTGTTCTGTCATGCCAGAAAGCCATGCAGGCATCGTAGGTGGATATACATCATTTCACAACCAACAGGATTACAACAGGATTTCCGCCTTCAGCAGTTCTGGTAAGCAAAGAAAAAAAGTGCAGGTCATTCCCAGGACAACTCAAATTGATTAGTATTGATGCCAGCAAATGGTTGCCATTAGCAATCCTGTCAATCATTAACAAAGTTCAAACAAATACTGCCTCTTTTCAATTATATTACAGGGCCCTACTGTCACAGACACCAGATGGAGATATGTTTATTGTTGGTGTGTCGTGGGTGTTCTGACAGGGGCGTAACTATAGGGGGTGCAGCAGGTGCGGTCGCACCTGGGCCCGTGGGTCTTGGGGGCCCGTAGCCGGGGACCATAGACATATTTATGTCAATCTAAATAGTCTGAAATTGTTCCAAGTCGCATTGCCAAAAAATACTGATGTATTACCCATATTCAGCGAAATAATTACACTGGCAAATAATAGCTACAGGTAGGTTAGTGACCTACCATGACAGTTTTCAAAGTGTTATAGGCTGAAAATGTGCGCGGGGGGGAGGGGGGCGGCGGCGGTTACAAACATGAAAAAAAACGGGGGGGGTACGTAGCTAGAGATTGAATGTCTGAAGGGGTACGGGACTGTAAAATGTTTGGGAACCACTGGCCTTACGCCACTGACTAGGGCCCGTCATAGCCTGCACCTGGGCCCGTCGTAACTACGTTACGCCACTGGTGTCTGAACATGCCAAAGGGAACCAAGGCTATTGCCTCGGCTAAGATTAATGTTCTCCTAAACAGAACAGGAAGGCAAAATAAAGAACAGAGGAGGTGTGTATTACGGAGACCTCATGACCATGAAACACAAGGCAAATGCAAATGGGCTACACAGGACAGTGACATTTAAAGATTTTCTGAACAAAAATAAATTCATAGTTCCGCATTGGTCTAGACATTACTGTTTTTATATCTTTTGTCAATTGACTCATTGTACATTGTCCGTTGTTTCCTCATTCTGTCTGGTAGTAATGCAAGTTTGAGTGAAATAGGCCGATCTGCTATCATTGCACAGACACAGATTACAGTAACAAATTGAGCATACGCTTCCTTTCCGACAGATGTGTCCGTTGTAATCAGTGGTGTCTGACCCTTGTAGATAAAGAGCAGTTAAAGGTGCAGTCAGGTGCATATTGGTGAATGTAGTTCTTAGCAGTGCCATCCCTATATGAATGTACTTTTTTCTTTAAAGGCCTGACATACGGCATATATCATGATCTAGGGAGGCACAAGCTATCTAAATATTAGTATTACCAAAATATCTATAGGAAAGAAGATTTGATTTGCTGCTAGCATTCACTATAGTTTAAGTCATAAGCAGTGCTCCATAAACAGTGTGGGAACTCCCTCAGTGGTGACAGGTGTTTCTTTAGTATTGGTTATTAATCACAAGACCGATAAGCCAGAGCAAACACATTTTCAACGTTCTCTCTATACTGCTGCCCTTGGTAACAAGAGACAAGCTGCTCTGTGGGAGGTCAAGCATCGTTTGCTGACCAAAATGCAAACACTTTTCTTTCTACTTTCAGCTGCATAGCTGTTATTTGGGTAGGCTAAGCTAAACAAAGTGCAAGTCATGTCTTGTATTCCCAGACCAACTGTCGAAACGCAGCCTCACGAATCTCCTTTCTTTACTTCAGTGGTGTTTGATTCCATCCACTTCTGCATGTTTGCTGCAGCACTGCTGAGGAAGCACAGACAGCTGGGCCTTTTTCAAGGTTGTAAAATTAGATTCCCCGCATTATCCTTTATTACCGGCCAGGAACAGGAACAGACGGTGTTTTCCTGAGAGCATAAACTTAAGTGTAAGGTTACATTTATAAAGAAGGAAAAAAATAAAGGTGTCTTTTTCTTAAGGTAGAGCGGCTGTGTGATCACGTTTTTGTAACCATTTCCACATGCCAAATGGAACCAATGACGTTTGTATGGTTGATATTATAATAATATTAACAACCGTAACAGAGGAACTGGAGAGTGTAAATTGTGTAATGAGTGTGTTATGTTAATTTATGTATTTCCTAAAACGCTCGTAGCCATAAAAGGAGGAAGGCCACTAAAGACGGCTCTTCAAATGGCTTAAACTAACAGGTTGCAAACCTCTGAATAAACCACCCAAACAAGGAGACTAAATTGTCTGTAAATAGTGTTTAATTCATCGCAGTACAGAAGTCAAATTAATAAAGTCAATGTAGTGTCAACACTACAGTCAAGAAGCAAACGAGTTCCCTCATTGTTCCGGGTCTTCAGTTATACCAGAAGAGTACCGCTGCTTGGGTGAATTCGCTGCTGGCTTAGAACATGACAGATAACGCAGAGTGCCTGATAGTACGTCTGGCTTCATTCCTGTTGCACCACACCCACTTGAATATGTGCTCTCTTAAGGTTTTATTAAAAGTTACACACTGGGATACAATTGTGGGTTATCATAGTGATAGTGGCAGTCTAATATTGGGGAGCTGGTATGCATAGAGGAATGCCAGAGGGGGTGCTGTATGTATTAGAGGTGCACAGCGACGTCATTATCTGTATCTGTAAAACCAACTAAATAATCTGGATTTCCTCACCTTTGCTTTAACATCACTGTACACGACTAGTTAGTGAAAACAGTCACATGATGGAAACAGAATGGGCAATTTTATCTTGTGGTATATAATAATAAATATATATATATATATATATATATATATATATATATATGTGTGTGTGTGTGTGTGTGTCTGAGTATTATTATTATCATACAAAACAAGCCCTGTTGGAAACGAGACATCCATTCAGTTTGGGTGCGGTCTGCTGTATTCTCATGTATTCCGGTGACCTCTGGTGTGTTAGCTCCGGCATTGCATTGAAAGTCAAGGAAATTGCCCGGGGCGGGACTTTTTCATGACAGGTGGCGGCAGCACGAGCAGTTAAAAAAAAAAAAAAATCTGGGTTTTCTATTATTAATTATATCACTGTGTGAGGAATTGGCAAATTGGCGCCCCCTGCAGCTGATAAAGGTGCCGTGCTCAGATGCTGTGGACAAGGGGGGGAACGGGGGATCCAGCAATACTCTAATGAAATAGGCTAAGTGGGCTAAAGTCAGTCACACCTCAACTTTCTTCCAAATAACGCACATTCATAATATTATAATTACAGGCCTATAATTCCTGGATGTTTTTGTTTTTCTGAATGGTCTGAAATGGCTAGTACAAATAGGTAATACAGAACGATTATTGGGTCACCAAGGGCAAGGTGAATTGGTTTAGTCTTAACTCCTGGACGAGTGACAGTGTTGGGTGATGGGACATTTTTTGATTGTCGAGAAATGAGCCTTGCAAAGGTCCTCAATTCCTGGTGCAATGTTAGATAAACATAGCCTCGGGTCATTCTCAATCTGTGCGCAGTTGCGATATTTAGCAAAGTACTCCTTAGATTAGGCTACGAATAGGCCTACTGCAGATGCAAAGGTAATCTATAGGTAAGGAAGGACTGAGTCTTTAAAAAGACTTGGCCTCATTCTCGAACATTTTCTTAATTTTCTTAAATAACTTCTTACGGATTTCGAATGACCATTGTCGCCAAATAAGCACAGAGATGGACAGGAAAAGGCCAAAGCCATCAGGTGCCCAATTTAGAAAAAAAAGAAAAGAAGAGGAGGAGAAACGAGCAAAACATAAAGGTATGCCACTTTTCTCTCTGTATGATTACGGTATCCATGTCATGAATGAAGGTCTAATGTTAATTGGTGGGTATAACGTTTGTTAGCCTTCTTGCTATGATGCTGGCTATGCTTATACAACAATAATTCGGTTTTAACTCAACAAACACGAGATCTAATTTCACCATAAGATTGTGCTTTGCAACAAAACTGTTACAAGTTCAGTTATTATTTATTTCCATCATTTGGTTAACGTTGGGCCCTGTAATTAGCCAACTGAATGTTAATATCTTCTGTAGGTAGTTTCAAAGACGAACATTTGCCATTTGCTACAACTCTATTTCGTGACAAAGTATAGTTTACCAGTCATAACTTAAAGTGTGCCATGCATATAATTCGAGGCAGTAACCAAGCAGCTAATTGTTACTCCCTGAAATATAGGTTTATATAGCGTCTATAATGACAGATATTTAGCATGTTTATTTAAATTTGCAATTCTGATGTTTTGATGTGCAGATTTTTTTTTTTCCCACGGCGAGGGGAGGGGGGGGCGCTCGGAGGGGGTCTCGCCCGGGGTGTAATTCCATGTAGAACCGCCACTGTTTCCAGACATTGTTTAAAGTTTTCCCACGCGTCTGTGAAGAGCGGCATTTAACACCAGAGGAGCAGTCTGTAAGCCAAATCGGTGAAAGCTTTCATTTTGAATGTAGCAGGCTGATGCCGTCGCATGTTGCCTGTGAGTTGCATCGCACTGCGTGAGTTGAAAAATTAAGCATGTTACAACAGTTCCATTGTTACAGCTCTACTCGGTCGCAACAGAAATAAACCTACCCGAGAAGCATGTTTTACTGCACAAAACGACCGTGGTTTCTACGGTCATTTAGCTCTGATAAACCCGTTATCTCAACTAGTAAACTAATTGATTAGTCTGTTCTCGTTAACCTATAGCCTACGTTCAGTTATTCCTGTGAATATACTCACTTGAAGGTCATTCTGTGGGTTCCAGTCAGAGTCTAAATACAATTACATTTACATATACAGTTACAAAGCGTACAAGAGAGAGAACAGTCAAGCTTCGAGCAGGTATCTGCAGCAATCAGGTTGATGCAGTCGCAGATTTTAAACGCATACCCATAACTTTGAGTCAGGATAGGCTACGCATGAATGACGTAGGCTACAGCTATATATTCAACTACACAAAAACGTACGAGACCGACGTCTTGTACACGTGGAAAAACTATTATGTGAGACATAGTATCTATCATAACAGGTAAGGACTTTGGTGATAACCGCTGATACGGATGCTGAAGGCAATAGGCTACTGCCCTCTGGTGGGCACTATTAGCATACAGCCCTATTTATAGTTTATTTATAGTACTCGACAGCTAGATTATTCATTTAACTAATAGCGTGGGTCAGTGTTGTGTTTTACAACAGAGCTACATTCAACGGCCTGCGCTGTAATTAGGCAAACAGAAATCAACTAAATGTATTTTGATAAGCGACCTACGTAAGGAAAGACAAGAAAGAAAAAAAAAACTTTATTGTCACACTTTCCTGACCACGTTCTGACCTCATCCATACACACGAAGACGGTTGAACAGTCAAGTCAAGTCTGTATGGTAGCGTATAGTAGCCTACATTTTAAAACCATAGGAGTTGTAAGTGCTTTCCAGTTGAGATAAATACATTGATAATAAAATAAAACGAGAATTGAGGAAATAAAAGGAAATAAACAACTAAAACAAATTAGTGTATTTCTGCTAAATGACTAAATGTAAAAGGAATGAAAGTGTAAAGAAAAAAAAGACAAAAAGAACAATACTATAAAACCTAATAGAAGAGGACAATTAAAGGTGATGTGAGTGAAAACCATCATTAGCCTATGGGTTGTAACTAGCCTAGGTGTATAGGTGTAACTAACTAGGTAGTAGCCTCAAGCTTTGAACAGAAGCCTCCCCCAAAGTGCTAGCAGACAATATATTTCGGCATCAGTCCACAAACTGGTTGTCACGGCATTTTAGTTGTTTTACAGAACAATTTCTATATTTTATACGTAGTACAGAAAGAATTGACCTACAGGCAGGGCTTTAGTGATGCTTAAGATTTCTCCCTGATTACCAGGGAGTTTTTCCTCGCCCCTGTTGCCATTGTGCTTTCTCTAAAGGTGGGAGTTAAATAAAACAACATAAGACGAAATATTTCAGGTCAGATGAGCGCAGTATAACATAGGGGTCCTTCCAGCTTACTTCAATCTTGTATGGTATCTATGCATTGTTTAAGTCAAACGCATAGGCGAAAAGTCCGCTATTTGGCCCAGATGCCTCTCCTAGTCCTATGCGCAAGCTACAACTTATTTATGAATTTCTGTTATATTTCTGCTGTGTGGCTGCAGGACTGAAGGAGAAGTTGTTGGCTGATTTAATGTAAGTGTGTCTACTGTGAGAAGCGTCACAATAACTTGGGCTAAGTACCTCTACCTCCCTCTCAGCCCATTGCCCATCTGAATGAGTAGACAGCAAGTCCACCAAGCCATGCCACACAAGGACACCACTATTTTACTTACTTTGTCAACCAGCTATGGACCACCTGTTGCTTGATGTGTAACTCTCAGGGGCCGCTTGATTTGAAAGGACACGTACCAACCGCATAAAGACATGAAGGCAAAATAATTGAAACTAAATTATTTGTTTATTACCATTAGTTTATACCAATGACTCAATTGAAAATACATTTTTGGTTTGTTTTAAAATCAGATTATTAAGAGCAATTACAATAACTTAAAACATATATTCTTTAAATTACACCAAATCTACAATTCATTTAATTTCCATGTAGTAGACAGACAGTACAACACAAATGTATTGGTGTCTAGAGTAAATATTCAGTTCTCATCAGATACGCATCCAAATATGTATTAAAAAAAATTCTGTTATTATTTTGTCAATGTGGCATGTCCTCCTCAGTGCCAGTTATGACATCACACCAGCTCAAACCAGTTATCTCCAACTGACCCCGAATCTGACAGCATAATTTGTGGTTTCTTTTGAGTTTTGCTTGACCATTCACTGATTTGATGTGCCTTGCCATTACTGATATGAGGGAGTTTCACTTCTGCGTAACTAGGACTAATGTTAGGGTAGTTAGGGTACCCTAGAGCTAGTTAGGGTCCAAAACTTTTACCTCAGGACTGGCACCAAGGTAAGGGGCATCAGGATGTACAACAAAGCCACAGGGTAATTACAGTGTGTCCAAATGTTTGGAGTTCTGCTCCAGCACTTGAGGCTCCCGCCCAAGCCCTCTTTTCATTGGTCCACTCTGCTGGACCCCTTTAAGAATTCTCCATGCGAGTACGTGACCAGACGACTCCCCTCACCCATGGCACACCTCATTAAATCACTTTAGGCTGACACATTTCTTTCCACAACAAACACTTGACCGTTCCTCCTTCCTTCACAGTATGGGACAAAGTCTGGAATTTTTGGACATCTGGCACCCTCCATTAGGAGTGTGAGAAACACAGGGGAATCTGGATGGTGTATATGTGTTCTTATCAAAACAAGGGGAAACTGACAAGATAGTACTGAACCCTTTGGAACAGATCCAAACCTGGAGTCAACAAAAGATAGCTCTGACAACCCACTGAGAACAGAACATTTTCAGTGTTTTTCCATTCGAGAGAAGGGCGGAGACAGGCTGGGATCAAGTAAATACATTTATTTAGGTCTAATGAAAGACTAGAGGGTTGTCAAATTTGTTGTGTAACATTTGAATCCCACAAACTAGTCTTCGTTCTCTTGAAAACATGAGGACATTATGCTGAACTACACATTACTAACTTCCATCCTTTAGAGTGGGTGAATCTTAAGGTAAAGTATATAGTTTTTGCTGGCATCCTCTGGTAAGGTTGCTGAATTGCAGCCAGTTTAATACCCTTCCCACTTACAAGCACGTGCGAGTACCTACGGTGACCGTGAAATGCCAAACAACACGAAAGGCCCCATCATGAGCCAGTGGTTTTGTTTGTCTGTTTTGTAGAAACATGACGGTGCAATATGGTGGATTCCAGGGAAGAGGACCTGCTCCATATGTAGATACAAGGAGCTTATTCTAAGCAAGCATAAACACAATGAAAACACAATTATGAATCCATTTCTACTAATGCAAATACAAACTACACACTGTATAACTTATAGGCTATAAGTGTGAGTAAGACAGAAGTAAGTCTTACTTGAAGTAAGATTAATGTACATCTTCCTTGAAAATTATGTAGTACCATTTCTCTTCGAAGTTGTGAGGTATGCTGCATACATTTGCAAGACCAGAACTGTGAAGTTTAACTTTCGTGAAATAAATCCTAAATTCTTGTTTGCATTTGGTCTGCACTTGGGTCTTTTTCTGCAACCCTAACCCTTCCATCCGTTAGAGTGGGTGAATCTTAAGGTGCAGTGTATAGCTTTTGTTGGCTGGTGAGTTGGCTGAATTGCAGCCAGTTTAATACCCTTGGCCCGACCCAGTGGTTTGGTTTGTCCGTTCTGTGCTATTGTAGAACCATGACGGTGCAATATGGCAGATTCCATGGAAGAGGACCTGCTCCCTATGTAGACACGAGGAGCTCATTCTAAGCCTAAACACATTGAAAACATAATTATGAATCAATTTCTACTAATGCAAATGAAAACTACACACTGTATAACTTATAGGCTATAAGTGTGAGTAAGACAGATGTAAGTCTTACTTGAAGTAAGATTAATGTACATCTTCCTTGAGAATTATGTAGTACCATTTCTCTTCGAAGTTGTGAGATATGCTGCATACATTTGCAAGACCCAGGGCCAAAGCATCTAGCATGTGTGGCAAGTAGCCATAAACTGAAGACTGACTCCTGCCCACATCAATACTGTGTTTTGTAGTCATCTGCTGGATGGTGTGGAAAATATAAATTACATAATAACATGACAGCTATGTATAGCCTTTAATATCACTATTGCTCAATTATATATTGTAGTTTAAAATTAAGTTCAGTAAGGATTAACATAATAAATTAGCTAAATGTATATATTCAACTACACAAAAACGTACGAGACCGATGTCTTCTACACATGGAAAAACTATTATGTATGACGTAGTTTCTATTATAACAGGTAAGGACTTTGGTGATAACCTCTGATACGGATGCTGAAGGCAATATGCTACTGCCCTCTGGTGGGCACTATTAGAAATTTTATTTGTAGCATATAGCCCTATTTACAGTTTGTTTATTGCTCAAGTAATAAACAAACTGCCTACAGCCTGCCTACAGCCTACTCGACTGTGAGATTATTCATTTAACTAATAGCTGGGGTCAGTGTTGTGTTTTACAACCGGGCTAAATTTAACGGCCTGTGTTATAATTAGGCAAACACAAATCAACAAAGTTTATTTTGATAAGCAACCTACATAAGGAAAGTCAAGAAAGAAAAAAAAAACACTTTGTTATTGTCACACTTTTCTGACCACATCCTGACCACATTACCTCATCCATACACAGGAAGACGGTTGAAGTCAAGTCAAGTCAACTTTATGTGTATAGTAGCCTACATTTTAAAACCATAGGAGTTGTAAGTGCTTTCCAGTTGAGGTAAATACATTGATAATCAAATTAAACAAGAATTGAGGAAATAAAAGGAAATAAACAACTAAAACAAATAAAAAGGAATGAAAGTGTAAAGAAAAAAAACCTAAAAACAGATAAGCAAGCAATAGACTTGGCCATAAACCATAGAGCAACCTCAGACTGAACTAAAATGCACTAAAAAGAGCGTGGAATTTAAAATTAAATTAACACCAAATTAAAATCCAGGATTGGCAATGAGTTCAGCTAACCCCCTGTGGTTTCACCGCCAGTCGTCTTCATGAGGAACAAAAAAGCGATCAGCCCGAAAGTCCCACATTTCGCGATTAGCCCACATTTTCCTGGTGCTCCCAAAATGATGAAGTGGTCGAACAGAAAGAGCATGTGCTGCTATGATGAACAGAAAAACGAATTCATCCACTGCCATTCAGTATTGTGTGAACCACTTCCTCAAAATAGACCCGCAAAGACTCGACACTACTTTTATTAGTAGTCCTTCCACTTTCACTTTGAACTACTCTAAACTTTCCAGCGCAAGGCGCGGAAATGTGTGACATTGATGAGCGGTGCGCCTCCGCGCCTTGCGCTGGAAAGTTGAGAATAGTTCAACTTTTAAGCGCATCTAAAAAACGCCAGAAAGACGCAACGCGTGGTGGAGAAAAGGCGCACACGCAAGGCGCGCCGTACCATAGGAAACAATGCATTTGCTAGCGTCCCGTTTTTAAAAACGCGGTTGGTGTGTTTCGGCCCTATGGGCGCACCAGGCTGTTTTGCCCGGCGCCTATGAAGCGGAGCTGCGTGCGCAACCTGCCTGGGCCGAGTGTGACATTCATAGACATATATGTCTATGGTGACATTGATGAGCGGTGCGCCTCTGCGCCTTGCGCTGAAAAGTTGAGAATATTTTAAGCGCACCTAAAAAATGCTAGAAAGACGCGACGCGCACACGAATGGCGCGCCGTACCATAGGAAACAATGCTTTTGCTAGCGTCACGTTTTTAGAAAAACCTTTTAAAAAGCGCAGCGCCCGACGCTTTTTTGAGTTCAATTTTCTCAACTTTTCAGAAAAGTGGTGGGGGACGTGAAGCACCTTTTCTAACAGCTGACCAATCAGGACGAGGAGAGTAGGTACGCGTGTACCTTCCCTAGTAACCTACTACCGTAGTTACTAATGCCCCCTGCGACTCCCTATTGAGGAGGATTTCATGCACCCATAAACGGCGCCGTGGCTGTTCACGAACACAAGTAATTGCATGTTATTCGCCATAGTAGCTAGCTAACAATAAGTAGTCGATAACTAACGGATAAGTTAGGTTGCAACCTTCTTTTTTTAGGTTGTACAGCCTTTTTCACTCTGGCAGGGGGACTGCCAATGGAAACTAGTCTTTTGGCTATAATTGGGTGCATTTACATTTTAATGTTCATGAATGTACACTGTCCCTCTTGATCAAATAAACAAATTGATTGATTGATTGATTAATAACGGATAATAATGTATCGCTAGAATGTATGATTACCGTTGTTAAGGTTACAGAATTATCGCACTGAAGCGCTCAAAAGGCACTGAAGACAGCGCTTTAAATTTTTTTTTTTTTAAAGTCAAGTGTGAACACGGCCTAATAGAAGATGAATTTGGCCTTGTTTTGGCCTTTTGGCTAGGAGAATGATGCCATAAGGGTTTCCTATTAGGCGGTTTGTGTTGTCTGTTAGGGCTGAAACACACCAAAAGCGTTTTTAAAACGGCAGACGCTTCAAAAACGCCTTGGCAAAGTGCGGCGGGCAAAACATTCGCAGAATCACCAGGCTGTTTTGCCCGGCGCCTAGGAAGCGGAGCTGCGTGCGCAACCTGCCTGGGCCGAGTGGGACATTGATGAGCGGTGCGCCTCGCGCTGGAAAGTTGAGAATAGTTCAACTTTTAAGCGCATCTAAAAAAACGCTAGAAACACGCAACGCGTGGCGGAGAAAAGGCGCACACGCAAGGCGCGCCGTACCACAGGAAACAATGCATTTGCTAGCGTCCCGTTTTTAAAAACGCGTTTGGTGTGTTTCGGCCCTTATGCGTGTTTGTGTGCTATGTTGTGCTATGAAACCCACGTAAACCTTAAACCCACATATATTGTTGAAAAGTTTCTTATTTATGTATTAAAGTTCTTTGTTGTCTTTTGTCTTATTGCAAAAGTTATTATTATATAACCTGTACTGTAGTTCTGTAAAAGATTATATTTCATTGAATGTGTTGCTGAAAAGGAAATGATAGGAAAGGATCACCCTTATAAATTATTTACATTTCCCAAGAACCACACATGCCTGCCACTTCTCTGATTACATCTCTGATGAACACAGTGAGAGGTGGCTCTAACAGGACATGCACTCACTGAGCCATGGATGCATCCTGAAACTGGACCTCTTCTAAGCACACGAGGGAGATCGCCGGAGATGTGTTTACTGACGGAGATGTGTTTACTGAAACAGCAGACTAAACTGGTATATCTGGGTTGTTGCAAAATTGATATCAACGTCTCTGTGATAACGTAGTTTCCATTAAATGAGGATTCAATCCAGATGATCATGTTCAGTATTTAATATAAGAACTCGCAGAGGTTGTAGATAACGTACATCACTCAGGTTAGGTATCTGCTTAATCTACTGTCAATGTCTTGACCTCCAGGGTTAACTGTGCCTCCTGATGGAGTGGGGTGGTATTGCAATAGTATCTATATGAACCAGATAATCACGATACCACATTCCTCCCCCCTTAAGAGTAAACTACTCTGGTGAGCTTCAACATTAACTGTTACCTTAACTGCTCACTATATACTATAGACAGTAACATTCTGACAAACCATCCTGTATGCTTTAACTATCAAAATAATCTACATAAAATCATAACACTATTGACTATCTTAAAATAGTGTTCAGATGTAAACTTTTAACTGAGAAGAATAATTAGCCTATACATCAATGGCAATGTTTACAGGTGTTGTGCATTGTTTTGTTTTTTACAAACATCAGAAAACAATAACTAGGAAGGTGGGTGGACTACCATCCTTCCAGTGAGTCCCAGAGCGCATTCTTGCTCTTGCTTAAGGGAGCTCACTCCTATTTCACAAAGTCTCTCAGATGAGTTGGAGTCTTTTTTGTGCGCTCAGAGCGTCGCAGCACCGGTGGTGAGTCTGCACTCGCGTCTGGTGGATCAGCTGGAGGGTGAACCTGGGCTGTTTCAGTGGGCTCACTTCCTTCTCCTCCCACTGACGCTGGAACAGCAGAGTCTCTGGTCAAAGCCTCCGCTGCGTTCTCTGGAACCTGAAGACTCATGGGCTCCAGTATCATGTCCGGCATGGATGTCTCTGTCATCGAAGCGTGACGTTTACGGATCTGGTCCACGTGACGTCTCATGACGCGTCCATCTCCTGTCTGCACTGTGTAGGAGACAGGCCCTGTGTTCATCTCAATGACGGCTGGGACCCACCTTGGTCCGTGACCATAGTTTCGGATGTACACGTCGTCACCAGGAGAGAAGCTTCTCCATTTGCTGTGTAAGTCATGTTGTGCTTTCTGTTTGAGTTGTTTCTTTTGAATCTTTGACTTCACATCGGGCAGCAGAAGATCCAGTGTGGAACGCAGTCTCCTAGACATCAGCATTTCAGCTGGAGACAAGCCAGTTGTACTTTGGGGTGTAATCCTGTAATTGAACAGAAATCTTGCTATTTTTGTTTCCAAAGTATCTCCTTTTGTTTTCTTAATTCCTTGTTTGAACGTTTGCACGGCTCTTTCGGCTAGGCCATTTGATGCCGGGTGAAAGGGTGCAGATGTTATGTGCTGTATACCATTCTGTTTCAGGAATGATTCGAACTCTTGGCTTGTGAAGCATGTGCCATTGTCTGATACTATTGTCTGAGGCAGGCCATGTGTGCTAAAGCACTGTCTGAGTTTTTCAATGGTGACTTGGCTTGTTGCATTACTTGTTGGATACACATCAAGCCATTTTGAATGTGCATCGATAACGATAAGAAACATCCTGCCTAAGTGAGGGCCGGCATAATCAACATGCAATCTACTCCAGGGTGTCTCTGGCCACTCCCAGGGATGGAGAGGAGCTGCAGCTGGAGCCTTTCTGTTTTCCTGGCATGTGTGGCAGGACTGTACTTCTCTTTCTATGTCAGCATCCATACCTGGCCACCACATGTATGAACGTGCCAAGCCCTTCATCCTGGAGATGCCTGGGTGTGTGTAGTGTAGATGTTTTAAAAGGGTGGCCCTCCCCTTCTTTGGAACAACCACTCTCGCTCCCCAGAGCACACATCCATCTCTGACACTGAGTTCAAGCCTTCTCTGGCTGTAGGCCTTGAACATTGAAGCCACCTCTTTTGGCCAGCCATTCAAACACCACAACAGCACTTGTGATAATATTTCATCTTTCGCAGTCCACTGCTTCACTTGGGCTGTTGTGATTGGTGGGTCTTCCACCACATCCAGCATGAGGACCTGTCCTGTGTCATCCTCCTCTTCAGTGTGTGGCAGTGGTAGCCTGCTCAATGCGTCTGCGTTTGCGTGGTCTTTGCCTGGCTTGTACACCATATTGTACTCGTACGCTCTCAGAAGTATTGCCCACCGTTGCACTCTTGGTGACCCCATCTGTGGCACCGGCTTCTTTTCATGGAAAAGCGAGATCAATGGCTTGTGATCAGTGCTGATCGTGAATCTTCGTCCATAGATATACTTGTGAAATCGCTTGATTCCGAATATGATGGCTAACCCCTCCTTGTCGAGCTGTGAGTAACGCTTTTCAGCTGGTGTCAATGTGCGTGACATGAAGCCTATGGGCTTTTCACTTCCGTCTTCCATGATGTGTGACCGTACGGTGAGGCGTCGCATGCCAGCACAAGTTCTTTGTCTGCTGAATAGTGAGCCAGGACTTTTGCTGATTTCAGCAGCTGTTTAGACAAACAAAACGCATCTTCTTGTTCTTTCTTCCAAGTCCACTGAATGTCTTTTCTTAACAATCTGTGTAATGGTGCTAGGCGTGTGGCGAGATTAGGAAGGAACTTGTTATAGTAGTTTAAAAGGCCAAGATATGCTTTCAGCTCAGTCACTGTGGTTGGAGGTGGAGCTTCCTCGATGGCTGTTACCTTGCTTTGCACTGGGTGCAGGCCTTCAGCATCAATCTTGTGACCCAAGTACTCAACCTGGTCTTGCAAGAATGCACACTTGCTTCTGCGCAGTCGCAGTCCTGCCTCTTTCAGTCGTCTGAGTACCTCATCCAGCGTGCTCAGATGCTCTACAGTGTCTCTTCCAGTCAGTAAAATGTCGTCAAGGTAAACAGCTACTCTGGGCAGGCCTTGTAACAAACTCTCCATTGTTCTCTGAAATATGGCTGGAGCAGATGAGACTCCGAACGGGAGCCTATTGTAGGTGAAAAGGCCTCTGTGTGTGTTTATCGTTAGGTATTTCTTGGAGTCATCCTCCATCACGATCTGCTGATAGGCGTGGCTTAAATCAAGTTTGGAGAACCGTGTCCCTCTTGCCAGTGTATTGAACAGGTCTTCTACACGAGGAATAGGGTATTGCTCTAGTGAGGAGGCGCTGTTTACTGTTAGTTTGTAATCGCCACATATTCTAATGGAGCCGTCCGGCTTCAACACAGGAACAATTGGTGCCGCCCACTCAGCGTACTTGACAGGTGTTATGATGCCCTCTTTCAGGAGCCTATCTATCTCCTCTTCTACTTTCGCCCTCATGGCATACGGAACTGAGCGGGGCCTATAGAACTTTGGACGGGCCTCCGCAGACACACGGATTGTTGCCTTCATGCCTTTTAACATGCCTAGTTCTTTTTTGAAAACATCCTCATGCTTTGACAGTACTTCCTGTAGCTCATGTGCATCTGTTTTTACATGTTTGATTTCATCCCACTTGAGCTTCAAAGCCTCCAGCCAGCCTCTACCTAACAAGCTAGGTCCAGTGCCCTTCACCACCACTAGGGGCAATGTCTTCATTTGCTGAGCATAGTTCACTTTTACTTCAGAAACTCCCACTACTTTGATTTTCTCTCCAGTGTATGACTTCAGAGACATTTTACTTTCATTTAATTTGGGGCGTTTATTTTCTTCCCACATCTCATTGAATTTCTTTTCATTCATAATGCTCACACTGCATCCTGTGTCTATTTCAAAGTTTACTTTCTTTTTATTCACTTCCATGTTGACTTCGAATGGTTTAATTCTCTGCATGGAAGTTTCTGTATTCAGGCATGCCAGTGTGAATGCTTCTTCGTCATCAGAGCTATCGTCATCATTTTGTCTCTCACACACGTTGTGTGACCTGTGTGGACGGGGTTGAGGGCGTGCGCGCCGCTCTGCTCTGTGTGCTTTGGTTTCACTGGGACGGGCATCATCTTTACTTTTATTCCTACAAGCCTTAGCGATGTGCCCTACTCTCCCACAAAAATGACACTTGGCATCTTTAAATTTACATTCGGCTGCACTGTGCCTTCCGTGACAACGATAACAATCTCTCTCTTTGTTTCTCCATTCTCCTCTTGTCTCTTTTCCCTCCGTTTTCATGCTGTTACATGCTACGGCCGCCTTTTGTAGGTCTTGGGCATTTTTACTTGCAGTTTCTGCAGCTACTGCTATCTTAAATGCTTTTTCAAACGTCAGGTCTATTTCGGAGAGCAGACGTCTTTGAATCCGGTCGTCATTCATACCGCACACAAGACGATCTCTTAACCTTTGCTCCAGTGTAGTGCCAAAGTTACAGTCATGAGCTAGTCGTCTGAGCTCCGCTACATATGCACTCACAGATTCCGTAGGCTGACGTGAACGCGAGTCAAACACATATCTCTGCACCATCTCGCTTGGTTTAGGATTGAAGTGCTCTTTCATTACTTGTGTTAACTGATCGAATGTTTTCGAAGATGGCTTATCTGGACTCACCAGGTTTCTCATGAGCTTGTACGTTGCTGGACCGACCACACTGATTAGGATAGCCCTCTGTTTCTCTCCATCATCGATCCCATTAGCTTCAAAAAACTGATCGAGAACCTCGCAGTACTCTTCCCAAGTCTGCTCTTTTGCATCAAAAGTTGACAGGGTGCCTATCATCATCGTAGTCATCTTTCCGTTTTGCTCGTTACCTCCAGTCCAATAGCACTTTGCACGTTCCTACCGTCTGCCACCTGCGGTCATCCCGACGCATCCGACTTTAATCAGGCACTTTTCTCCTCCATCCAGTATCCTCGTCGCCAATATGTGATAACGTAGTTTCCATTAAATGAGGATTCAATCCAGATGATCATGTTCAGTATTTAATATAAGAACTCGCAGAGGTTGTAGATAACGTACATCACTCAGGTTAGGTATCTGCTTAATCTACTGTCAATGTCTTGACCTCCAGGGTTAACTGTGCCTCCTGATGGAGTGGGGTGGTATTGCAATAGTATCTATATGAACCAGATAATCACGATACCACAGTCTCCTGCCGAAGAAACGAACAAGCAAACCAAAGGAACCAAGTTCATGTGTTTAGCTGAATTAACTCTGGGCGAGCTGTTTGTAGTTATTAGGTAGCATGTGTACACGACTTGGGCTTGTGTCACGTGAAGTTAAAACGTAAGAATTGGAGCAGAAAACATGGCTAAACAGCAGCCGCACCCTGAAAATGTTTTGATAAGAGAGAAAGGCCGGGCCTTCCAGTGAAACACGCTTTATTTAGTTTAGGTCCTATTTCGCAACACGGCACGAAATATCCCTGAAGTCAGACCTTCATGTCTTCATTTCTCTATTGTGTTTCAACCTGAACGACACTGCCAAGTTTAGGGAGTACCGTGGATGACCCCAAATACATCTTAGACGGAGGAGCAGTTTTTACTCCATCAACTCAAAAAGCACCCACACTGATGTCACCCCGCAAAAAAATAAAACCCCAAATCTGTACGTTACAGAATATTTATTATGAACACAAGACGACAGGTTAACTTTCATAGACTGGGAGGAGGGTTACGACATTTAGACCTCTCTCCCGCTCTACTCTGGGATTGACTCGTCAGGTCTGGTCGGATGAGTCCACAGGACTTAGGTATCCCTGATCAGCTTGGTGAGCTTCTGAACCTTGGTCTTGGTGGACATGTCCACATAGTTGTCCCCGATGCTGACAATCATGCCACCGAGGATGGATGGGTCAGACTGTAGACAACAAAAACAGAGGGGAAAAGTGACAAAAGTTTATCACCTTGTTCTGGGACAAATGTCATTGAAATCCAACAAGATACTTACGAATCAATCATAATGCAATTTGTTTAGTTCCTCCCCACAGTTCTACATGGTTTTACTTAATGGTTACAAAAATGATAAAAATATAAATTTAGAGCATATTTAATAAATTGTAACAGTATTACTAGTAGACCGTGTAGATGAGAGAATAGAAGGGCCTAAAGGCCACCTCCTGAGAGTGTGTATTTCAGGAGACCTCCCATGGACGCTCCAATAGAAACACAACCTTATATTTCTAATAGAAGGCTCCAGAATTTCACATAATCCTCAGTAAAATGTTCCAACCATAACAGAACGTTATACTTCCAATACAAGGTACCACAATGTTTACCTAATATCATGTTTGATTACTCAGCAAAATGCTGAAATAGAAACAATCTTTTCTTGCCAATGAACGTCTTTATATATTTTTTTTAACTGGGAAAGGCAAGCAGATTAACCTTCACAGCGCAGTGGCGTGATCATGTTGTTGTCTTACAGCAGAAACTGAATTCCAGAGCTACCCTTGATTAAACACGAAATGAGATCGAATTCTCTGAGCAACGGGTATATCCACCACTTCAACTTCACGGCCTTCTAGAAAGTTCTACAGACAACCGGCATACCTTGGTCACCAGATTGATGGTCTGTCCCTTTGCCAAGAAGCCATTCAGGGCAACTTTCAGATCTGCCAAGCTGGCTTCATCCAGCGCCTAACAGCACAGATGAAAATAAATAAAAAAAAGTTAAAAGTTAAAGAATCACAGAACATAACTAACAGTACATCAAATGTATTTTAACCTGCATATACAATAAGGCTTTGATGTATGCAACACTAGTAATGACACACTAGCGTAAGACATCTGTCCAAAACAAGCCCCTAAACATTTTAAATCTTGGACTTTGAGGAAACACACTGGTTTGACCAGAATACAATAACTACATTAACTTTGTCTGAATCTAGCTTGGCTTCTGATAATTCAATACTTTAACATGGTGAAATCCTGTTTGGACCTAACCTGTGAAGGTTAGGGGTGTAATACACACATTTCACAATTCAATACAACAAAGTGAGTGTTGAGGTTACTAAATTCAGTTATCTATTTGATACGGCCCTTTCCATTTTACAGTCCACATGAACTGAACAAAATGCGTCCACATTGTGACCAGTGGAGCAAGCTTACTTTTTGGTCTATCAGCCACAGTTACTAGCCACTTTCTCACCAAGTTGAGATATGTGTATTATACGTTTAGCAAATTGTATTGTATATTTATTTTGTAGATTTATTATATGTTTATTATATGTGTAATCTATGTTCAGAGTACTTATATGTTATTATAGGTTATGCTATGGTAGTTTGTTGTGCGGTGTCTTGTCCTAAGAATTTCAGTGCCCAGTCTGACTCTTTTTCTGTGCATCTGACAAATAAATACTTGAACTTGAACAAGTTGTATATTTTGTATCCATAAATGTGTTCATATGGCATGGATGTATTAATGAATGTACTTCTTTGCAGCCATCTGTTTGGGTCAGCAGCATCAGAGCCAGTGACCCTAAGAAACTAAACAAACTGCTAACAAAGGCTGACTCCATTCTGGGGACTTGTTGGTTATGGAGAGAAGTATGTTGCACAAGCTGCTCAACATATTGGCGCCCCCTACACAACCTGCTGGTCAGACAACAGAGTGTCTTCAGTCAGAGGCTCCTTCATCGCCGTGGCAATAAGGACCGTTACTGGTCATTCCTGCCCACTGCAGTAGCCATCTTCAACGACTCTCCTCTGTGCCGGGTGGCAATGCTATGCATTGTGCATATTTAATTTGAACAATAATCGTAATATCTTGCCTTAAAGTTCAATTCTATTTTTATTTAATGTAGCATTGTAATAGGTATGTGAATATCACACATTCATTCCATAATGTCTATCAAAAGGTTTTTTGACAATATAATTTACTTTTGGAGACGTAATCTCCAGATGACCAAAGGGACATAGATAGGCTAATGTCTACTGGTCTTTGCTAAGCATTTGTCCGACTTTCCACTGTTTACAAAGGCAAACTGGGAGCAGCGCCAAAGTCCATCACTGGCCCAAAAATGCATTTCATCCATTCAATTTCAAAACCCAACATTGTCCTGAACAAGCCTGCACCAAATCTGCAACAAAACATTTTCACAGATGCGTTAGCGAGCTAATTTTACATTTAAAACGAAAGAGTTTGCATCTCCATTTGTGTTTTTCAATTCTTACTGTTATGCATTATTATACACTAAACGCCTGAGTATTCAGACTCCAAAATGTCTGCGTTCATACAACACGGATGTCTACGTGCGCATTTGCGTCTCCAAAGTATATTAGTTTTGCTGTTGCTGACACGTCTCTCAGTGCACAAGTTCAATCGCTCTCAGTATTTGAAACAATATTTCTACGTCGTGTGGATCTACAGCAAAGACTGTTCAGGATAGGCAAGGGGGAGGGGGGACTTCTTCAATCACTACATTTATATCAGAGTAAGCCCTTGCTACGTTGGTGTCCCATTAGTTCTCAGAATTGTTTAATGTCTATGTGAAGTTATTCATCATCCGCAAGTGGTTGTGATCACTTTGAACCCACAACTGCCTTTTATTGGTGAGCTGATTGAGAAATTTAACCTTGCTTCAGGCTATGCAGCAAATGGTTTCTTGGTTGCTATGGTTATCTAGTTGCTATGCTAGCTAACTAAGGAACCTTAAATAACCTTAAACAGTTTAAATGGCAGAATTCCGTTTAGCATGAAATGATAGCTAGTTACCTAGCCGATGTTACAGTGTCCTCAATTTAAGAATTATTATAGGAAAATGGTAGAAACCCTAAGGGTGCCTGGTCATCTTCATATTTACATTAATTCATATTCACACATAAACAGGAGTCCATATTAACACACGCTAGCAACTACCAACTGTTAGGATGGTTCCTTAAGCTAGAGATAGCTAGGTTAATTGGCATGAGACCTTGTATGTTTTACACCGCTCACGAGTCTCAGAGGTTCCTGCTCCGTAGCATTCCATTCAAAACAGTCGGTGGAAATACACAACATATGCTACTTTATCGATAGTTGATATTCGATTATTTATTTATAGTACACGTGCATACTAAATTGAAGTATATCAAAAGACACAAATCGATACAGAATATTTTTACAACCCTAGTGCATGTTTCATTTAGAAAAACAGAACAAACATACAGGGGTGCGTGTGTGAGGACTGACAAACAGATCTGGTGTACCTGTGCGGTGGTGACTGAGCAGGTGACCTCTCCACGGTGGGCCTTCATCATCATGGTGTAAGCACCAATAACGTCAGCGGTGACGGGCAGGCGGCCATTTTCAGCCAAAACACCTGTAGTGGGCAGTCACCATGGCAACAGTACATTGAGTACGAACCTGAACTTTGGCCCTTTTTTCCCCCCATTGAGACGAAATAACTTATATAAAGTGCCATAGCACTACCTGATTATTCCACATATGTAATGGTGATATCAAAATAAATATGATCAACATCTAGTGGCTTGTCGGTGCTTTCATTGTCATTTCATTGGGCCTTCATTTCTCATCGGGGCAAGTTGACCCTTTTAAATACTAAATGACAAATCATGCTATTCTTATAGTTGCACCTGGAGATCATAGAGAAGGAGCGAGTCAGCCACTCACCGATGAAGTTGAGTGTGATAGGGGTGGCCTTGACCTGGCTGAGGGCGTCAGTGAGGGTCTTCTGCTTTAAGCTGCGCTTCACATGGGGGTTCATTACAATGCTGGACACCTTGGGGTCCTTAATCAGGCCCTGTGGGAGGCAAAGGAGACAGTGAAAGAAGACGTGAATATACGAGAGGGTGAACGAGTTGGAAAGGAAAGGAGATTGAACAAGGACGCAACAGATTCGCCATCCCACTACATGGGTGCACACAAAGCATGACAGATTCAATTGCACTGCATGAGTGAAATCCAATTATATGCATTAGAGCTAAATATTATATGCAGAGATCTCCTGACGAGAAGCTACACTGAAAAACCTTACATTTACTCTGCCTACTGGAGAAAGATGAGAGTCCGCCGAAGCATTCAACACATTCTACAAGCAATAAGGAGCAGGAATGTGACCAAACTCTTTGGCACCCATCAATAATGCTTCATGGGCTTCTCCTTGCAACAAAAGGTTTGTATTAAAACAAATGATACACAACTGAAATACAGAGTGGAGTAGTATGAAGGTCACTGCAGAGGGCTGTAGGAGAGAGGGGGGAATAAGGCAGAAATGTAAAAATCACTCACAGCCAGACGCCCCAAATCCTGCTCCACCTGATCCAGTTTCTTCTGCTTACTGGCTGCTGAGAACAGAGCAGTGGCATAGCGACCTTCCACTCCATACACCGTGATTGGGGGCTAAAGAGAGAGACAAACAGGCCTGAAGTTCACAAGTGTCCAATAGTCTATGGTATCCCTACCACCACGCCCCCGGCACTGCATGCTCTACCATGGCGGAAAGAATAACGTTACATCTAAAATGGTAACAAATGCCAGTTCCTAGTTCAACGCGTAAAGGAAAATAATCGGCCCCGTCACACTTACCTTCATCAGCTTCGATCGGACGACCGACGTGCTGAATTGACGCACCTGCAGAGTGAGAGATAAATGGCAATGTCAGCTTAGATTTAGTCAAGTTAGTAAAGCACCAGCTGAGCCAGATAAGCTACTTTTTTGATTAACCAAACCATGTCAGACATCGAACGTGTTCAATGACTTAGTCCAAATAAACAATATCACAAAGTTCCTGAATGACACCCAAGATAGCAACCATGATAACCTTCAACTTACAAACAGCATAACTCAGCTTCCCACTGACAAAGTTAGCTAGTCAACGAGTTAGCTACTGGCCTGGCATAGCATGCTAATGTCAGCAAAATTGCACTGAATCTGGACTCTTGGTTAACACATGCCTGTCTCCAGCATAAACACACAATTTGTGTTGCCAGACATTACTTTGCCACCACCAATATGGTGTAATGTCAAAGTAGGCATTGCAAATCAGGCATTATGATCTCCTTTGAATGTTAAGGTTGGCTAAAATAAAACTGCTAACCACTGACGTTAGCAACAGACCACAGCGTTTAGCAAGGTTGCTAACGTTAGCTACCATACAGCACTTAACACCACGTCGAAATGCACTTCGAAAAGAAAAAAATATATGAATGTTAACCCACAGTGCTGTTAAACACAAACTTCTCTCGTATATTATTTATTAAATCAAATAAAAGACTGAGCAGAAAGCAGTAGAAATTGTAAAGGTTTTCCGAATGTCATACCTGCAGCCCCAAGCCTATCCCTGCCATTTTCTCTGAGAAGTGACTGAGAAGTGAGGTCAAAATACATACGCATGCGCCAAAGTCGCACCAAATAAACGTCCTTCAGCTGCCATGTATTGTGGGACTTGCTGTTCCGTATAATTTTTTTCCTTTGTTGGGCTACTAAAGAATCCGAATCTGAATCATCTTTGCCTTTGTTGGCCAAGCCGGAACATAGCGTGTACGGAATGTGGATCAGGTCGTTTTTGGCTCTCAAGCAGGACAGTATACAGATTATATACAGTCAATATACAGATCATATACGGATAGGCCTGACATAAAACCAAACAATTGGGCCTGAATTGAAAGTGTGTTGGCAATGCAAACAACAACATGAGGGATAGAAAGATGGTGGTATATTTGTTCCGTATGTACCTTATAGAATGAATTAAGAATTCACCAAGGTGTCATGAATAAATCTGGAAATAGAACAAGAATAGCTGTCATAACAGATATCACTGGTCAGCTGTTGATGATTTTCCTTGCCCATTTCCTGACTCTTGAGTTGTGCTGGGGGTTGGGTAGGGGGGGCACCAATTACTTTTTACTTGTATAGGTAGACAGACAAACCCCTGTCATCAGTGTCCATCACGTGCAAATAACAAGCTGAATATTTAAATATATTTTCCTATAAATAGTTATAAAAACAAATCTATGTATTATATGGCAAGTCAAAGGGATAGTGTTAATTATCACTAGCCCCGAATTAAGTACAGATTGCTGAATCCAGACACCAGTTGAGACTCACACGGCATGTCAGTTGTAATGTGCATATCCGCCACAAGGGACAGAGGAGCATACTTTGGCAGGTAGGGCATAATCTTCCTGAGCAAAATGATAAAAAAAATGACAAAAAGATTGAGAGACATGATCTATGTGATCCATGTAACCTGCAGTCAATGTTTTGTTGGTGTTCTGAAGCCAAGATTTGTTGCAGTCTTTGTTGGAAGAACAGTTGACACGCTGGGTTGAGCACAGGCCATGTGGTGTATGGAGGGGCTGTCTGGGACGAGGAGGATGGAGTTGGGCCTAGAAATAGTGACTGCTGTTCCAACCAGTGTAAAAACAGTTTCATTATAAAATGTAATGCAGGTTGACATAGCAGTAATCCAAATACCTTTGAATGAAGGTGTCCTGCCATAAGGATTAGTGTCATACATTTGAGGGCTGGTTTCCCAGCAAGAGATTATGCATAGACCTGGACCAGAGGCTTTCTGTATAGTATAATATAGTATATATAATAGTATACAATAACAAATATAAAGTGTGATTTAAAGGGAGGCCGCCTAAACAGCATCTATTAAACCAGTCCATAGATGTTTGGTTGTTGAAAATTATATTAGTTTCATCCAAAGTAGCTGTATCACAAATGTCTTTATTTTTTAGCATTATAACAGAGAGACAATGGGAACTCCATGTTATTATGATGGCTGTCTCTAAGAGGATTTGAATTTTGTGCAATGTCTTTTTTTGTCTCTGTTTGTCTTTTGTTTCCACACACACACACACACACACATAAAGGAGTTATTACACAAAGATGTGTTTGAGATCCCCTAATGACTTTTTCTATTATTATTATTTTTCATGATGATTGCATGATAGATACAGAGAGAGACTTGATGAAGGATCCTTCCTGCACCTATAGAAGCCAAATGAAACACACAGGTGGCCACATAACAATCATCATGAGTGATCTTGACTCATTGCTAAACCACTACACAATGTCAGTAGCAATAATGTAGACAACCAGTTAGCCTGGTGTCTATACATGTTGTAGTAACTGTAAATAGTAAGAAGTTGGAAACAATTACACAGACATTGTTACATTGCCAGTGAATGATGTAAGTGGAAAAATGTTGGCCCTGCACACAGACATGCATGCTTCAGCCATAAATAAAATGCTATGATTTGTTATGCTATCAGGGATAAGTCTGGCATTCCTTTGATATTGTCTTTCTTGGTCTTCTTGGTGCTTAAGACATCATGTCATTAAATGGAAAACTTTGCATCATGTTTTTGCTTGTTTGTGCATTAAGCACAGCAGACACAATCCTGGTTGTGCTGCCCCAATTTCATCACGGACACAGGTGATGCAGAAACTCCATATGGACCATGGGGTCAACTGCTACCTTTAAAAAAAAAAAAACTGTGCTTATTTGAGGATAAGAGCTGCCAGTGACATCACCACCATATGAACCCTTCACTGCATCCTTCACTCCCTCTCGCAAGTCTTAACAACTAGGGACTACATGCATGCCTTTACATAGAATAGAATAAGCATTCTAGGCATCATGCAATAGGCTACATTTCATTTTCACAAAGAACACTGCTGAAAAGGAATACAACTTGTGAGATAATACCAGACCACTTCATTAGCACAATTACATTTGTATGCTATTTTGATAGCCTTGAAGTGGGGTGTGGAATATAATTAGATGTCCTATTGTGTTATGCAATATTCCAGAATGATCTTGCGATTGGATTTAGTAAAAGTTACGAAGACTTTTGAAGGGAGAGATTCCCACACCTCATAAATTCCAGATTGTTCTGTATTAGCAGCCAAATTAAAGAGGATTAGAATTAGGCCTAGATTAAGAACCTGTCGCTTAATGACTTCATCATAAATCGGGGGAATCTGGAATTTTCCACAGTCAAAACAGGATAGTTTATCATCATATATTAAATGTTGTTGAAAGCAGTAACTGCAACATATAAAGGCAATCCACGTTCTTATAGTTTGTGTATGGTTGTCTTGTCTTCTAGGAGGTTTCTGATGGGCGTGGCATAGAGAACACGTTTTTTGGGCGTGAACAGTGACTATCAGACTAGTCGGGTCGGGCTGAGGGACACAGGATATAAGTAGAGCGCTCCTGTGGGTGTATCAGTAAAGAATACGAAGTTTACCGAACTGAACCATCGCTGAAGTGACGAATGCTGCCAGTTACACTTGAACATCAGCATCAACACCTTGGAACGACACGCCGGAGGGGACTACGGATTCTGATTGTTCCTTCATACTGGCATGAAGACGTGTGCTAGCTACTCGCTGTAGCTTTTGGCCTGATTGTATGGTAATGGTAAGTAACCTCTCAAACCTGTCGTCGAAGGATAAGGAAAAGCAGGGGAGCTAGTAGGCTGGGCAAGTATTTTGTAATGACAGTTAAGGCTACATTGTCGCGCTTCAAAAGCCGAACCTGTTGTCGAAGGATAAGGAAGAGGAGGGGAGCTAGTTAGGCTGGGCCATGGTTTTTGTATTGACAGTTAAGGCTACAGTATCGCACTTCAAAAGACCCTGATGAACCTGTTAACAACTTGACAAAGGTACATTGTCAGCAGACATGTCTAACCATGTCTAGCCTACTGGCAGGCTATACGCCAAGCTACGTATCAGTCGTAATGTTTTGTTTGTAACTAAGTTTTTGTCTGTCATCACTGTTAATAGTCTTTCAGGAACCCACGTTGTGTTGTGAAAACGTCGTTCTAGAAATTTCCTGGCGCCTCCCTCTTCAAGCTCAAGTTAAGCCTAAAGCAGTCTTTCGACCTGGCTAGACGCATCAGCGTTGACATCCACCGCTCCCCCCCTTCCTGTGAATGCTGATGTGTCGTGCAATCGCTTAAATGAATGACTCAAACAGTCAATGTGTGTCAGCTCATGTGGAAGGGTTTTTAGGCGACACAATTTCCCCCGGTAAAGTGTTAGACCAATGACGCTGTAGTCATGGATGCGATGTCTTTTTGGCATGTAGCCTAATGTAGAATTTCATTAACGGATCAGATGACATCCGGGTGGGCTACGATGATTTGACACCATGTAGGCTACAATGTACATATGGCGTCTGTGCTGACACTGGCTACAATTTGAAAAATGTAGGATGAATGTATAGGCTATGTCCTTGTACCATATACCGAAGTGAGACTTGATGCCCTGAAAGTGCTACGGGGGCATAACCTGGTTAATGCCTCACTGCTATTTCCTTGTAAAGAATCCGTCATCGGTCCTTCTGGAAAATTCCACCTGGTCTGAGACAGAGAGGCTGAATTCAGGCGTCCCTATATTATAAATCTTTGAATCAGACATCAGTTATTTGCTAGACAGCTGGATTTCTTGCACATAACAGATCCATATATTCGTGGCAAATATAATGTTGCTAAGATTGTAAGCATATTACATTCAGCAATATACCTGCTGACAATGTATTGTTGTGAGTAAATCACTGCATGGAGATTAATGTAATATCTGTAAAGGTAAATACATTTGTGCAACAAAATTCCTCTCTTTGCATGTTGTAAAGGCATCCTAAGTAAGCTTGTGGTAAGAGAAATCATTGCCATTGAATTGGTGTGATCTTTTGTTAAATAGGTGATAATGGGTCCCGGTGTGTTTGTTTAACTTTCCATCTTAATCTGAGACTGGTTTAGGGTTGGGTACCGAAAACCGGTTCCTATAGCCTACGACCGGTGCCTACCGGACCGAAACGCAACGCAACGCAGATTTCGGTGCTTCATTTCGGTGCCTGAGCCGATTGAAATACTGCCACTGGTGGCCTTAAACGGAAGTTACAGCCAACATAAGCATCACCTCACTTGCGCTAGTTAACGTTACACTACTCTGATGACTCCGTCCTGGCAGCAGGTAACGATAGCCTACCGTTTGTATAGCTACAGTAGCTAGATAGCCATCATCCTTTTAACAGACAAAATGCCGAAAGGTAAACGGCCAATAGTGTGGCTGTATTTCGCACAGAAAGATTCAAACATCGCGACATGCTGCAAATGCAACAAAACAATTGCGTGTAAAGGGGGGAGAGAAGGCAAGAGTCAAAGGCAGATCAGCAACCACAGACTGAAGACTAAACGGAGATGCCAGCAAAACTATAGTCTCTTAAAGGGGCAGTACAAGACACAATACTTTAAACGATACTTTAAACAGTTAATATATTGTTCAATTTGAAGAAAACCCAAACGATACCCATCCCTAGACTGGCTGCAAAACACTAATGTTACTCTTGAGATATAACAATTGGACCAGACTGCGTAACACTGAGGTGTACTGTGGGGTAAGGGAAAATATGGTCTATTGAGGTCCACAAATGCTGCATGCCATTTCAACAATTAAAACAAGAGTATAATGTTCCAATATGTCAGAAGGAAAATATCAGTTAAAACAGCTGATATGACATTGTTATATTGGAAGTGACAGTTTAAATTGTAAAGAGAATTTATTGGAATTTATCAATTGAATGTTACAGACATCAAAGTTGCTGTTGACCTTAAAGCAAAAGACTGCAGTAAAGTAGAGAGCTCTGCATGTGGCATGAAGGGGCCTTGACTGAGAGAAGAGGAATAATGTCAGGATGAGGTAAGTTTTTTAATCAGTGAAGTTGGCCGGTATGGGTAGATCTGTTGAAGTGGGAAGAGAAGCTGTGACATATTGGTCCCTTTGAAGTTGCGTTTGCCTCATCGTCTCCGGCTCACTCCGAGGCTAAATCTCATCCGCACAATTCTTCCATAATAGGGAAAAAATCCTGTAACATGAAAATTATACTTGTGTGTCTTTCGTTTAAGAAGGACTTCAGTGGTCTTTTGGCGGCACTCAAAGATGAAAATCTTGAGTAGTTTGTGTGCGTTGGTCATACAGACTTCAGGACAGAAGCAACAGCAGCAGATGTCTTTGAGAACATTCAAAGGGCAAATTTGAAGATTTAGCTCACTGCAAATCTCGGGTATTCAATATTTGCTATCAACATTTTCTCAATTATGACCATGTTAACACCAATATACAATTCATTATTGATAAAGAATTACAGTGACGCAATAACTTGTTAGGAGGGGTTATTTAGGGTAACTGTTTGATTATATGCAATTTAGATTAGTTGGATGTGTGTTAGAGGTAGATTGCCCCTGTCCCTTATTTCGCACATTGTTAATGTAGGCCCAGTGGATGTCTTTTATGCATTTGAAATGAATAGGCACGAATATGTGAATTAAGTGAGTTATGGCATTATGTGCTCTTTCATTTCTATGGTTATAGTCTAAATATCTGTATAATTGCAGTATAACTTCTGAATACCAATTAACTGAATAAAATATTTACACATTCAAGCTTTGTGCTTTGAATTTGTGCATATGTGCTCATGAAGTCTAAATCTGTGTGATGTTCAAGTGCTTGTGTGTCGTCCCTCATCGTTTAGTCAGTCACCATCAACACTAATCAGCACTAATTAGACCTTTGTCTTTTTCTTTGCTGTCTTGCAGGAATGTAAACTGTAGCCATTACTAGACCAGAGACCTGAAGCATCCTACCCCCAAAAAAATCCCCTGTGTGTCCTCACAGTACCGGTGGATTTCCTTACCTTAAAACTCATAGAAATTGACCAGAAGGTGGATTCTTCCGTTTCCTTCCAGACAGATAGCAAACCAAAGGATAAAGCTTTTTAACAAACGCAGACACTGCTTAGGATTTTATTCCATTTAACCACATTTTGGTAGGTAACTGGTAGGTACCGTTTAAAGGAATTTCTTACTAATTGGGAGTAGACTGTTGTCTGAAACATGGCTGAAGCAATGGAGGCTCCTGACATTGCTGTTGTGGCACTGTACTTTGTCCTGGTGCTTGCGATTGGCTTCTTCGCCACGTGGAAAGCCAATAGGAGCACGGTGAGCGGCTACTTTCTTGCCGGACGTTCCATGAACTGGGTGGTGGTTGGAGCATCGCTGTTTGTCAGCAACATCGGCAGCGAACACTTCATCGGCCTGGCTGGGTCCGGGGCGGCCAGTGGGTTTGCCGTTGGCGCCTGGGAATTCAACGCCCTGCTGCTTCTGCAGCTCCTCGGTTGGGTCTTCATCCCCGTGTACATCCACTGCGGGATCTACACAATGCCGGAGTACCTCTCCAAGCGCTATGGAGGTAAGAGACTGAAGGTGTACTTCGCAAGCCTTTCCATCCTGCTTTACATCTTCACCAAGCTGTCTGTAGACTTGTATGCTGGAGCCCTGTTCATACAGGAGTCGCTTGGCTGGAACCTCTACTTGTCAGTCACTATTCTCATTAGCATGACGGCTCTGTTGACGGTCACTGGTGGTTTGGTGGCTGTCATTTACACCGACACCCTTCAGGCAGTGCTCATGATTGGAGGTGCCCTGAGTCTGACCGTCATCAGCTTGATGAAGGTTGGTGGCCTGGAGGGATTGCGGGAAAAGTACATGCAGGCTGTTCCCAACGTCACAGCCATACTGGCATCCAATAACTTCACCTTCACCTACACCAACTCCTGTCGCATCCATCCCAAACCTGACTCCCTGAGGATCCTGCGAGGGCCGTTCGATGAGGACATTCCCTGGCCCGGTTTTCTTCTGGGCCAGACACCAGCCTCAATCTGGTACTGGTGTGCCGACCAAGTCATCGTCCAGAGAGTGCTTGCTGCGAAGAACATCGTCCACGCCAAGGCTTCCACGCTCATGGCAGGATTCCTGAAGGTCCTCCCCATGTTTATCATCGTGATTCCCGGGATGATCTCACGCATACTGTTTGCAGACGAGCTTGTGTGTATTAGCCCAGAGCACTGTATGCAGGTGTGTGGTAGCCAGGCAGGCTGCTCGAACATTGCATACCCTCGACTGGTGATGAGTGTGATGCCAGTTGGCCTGCGCGGTTTGATGATGGCTGTCATGATTGCTGCTCTCATGAGCGACCTGGACTCCATCTTCAACAGTGCTAGCACCATCTTCACCCTCGACATCTACAAGATGGTCCGAAAGTGTGCCTCCTCCCGAGAGCTGTTGATCGTCGGCCGAATGTTTGTGATCATCATGGTGGGCATCAGCATCGCTTGGGTACCAGTCATCATCGAGATGCAAGGAGGCCAGATGTACCTGTACATCCAAGAGATCGCTGGGTATCTTACTCCGCCCGTAGCTGCCCTGTTTATGCTCGGCGTCTTCACGACACGCTGCAACGAGACTGGTGCCTTCTGGGGTGGCATGACTGGCTTCGTCCTGGGTACCACACGCCTGATGCTTGGCTTCGTCTACCGCGAGCCCAGATGCGATCAGCCTGACGACCGCCCCTTTTTTATCACCCATATTCACTACATGTATATAGCGGCTGGGCTTTTCTGGCTCTCAGGAGCGGTTGCTGTGGTGGTCAGTCTCTGCACCCCTCCCCCCTCAAAGGAGAGAGTCCGCAACACCACTGTGTGGGGGCTTCCGAAATTCGAGGGGGTTCCTGTCCGAGACCACGAGGAGCTACACGAGCTAAACAAGAGTCCGATCGTTTGCAATGGCAATGGCACCCTCCACAAGCAGATACCAATGGACATTAAGAAAGAGAAGATCCTGGATGAGGCTGACATCCAACTCCTCATGCCAGCCGGCGACCACGATCACATGACCTTGAACACAGAGCTGCCCACGCCGTCGGAGAATTATGGGAACGGCCACGCTGAGCTGGTGAACAACGAGGAGGATGGCAGTAACCGCAGCGCCAGCCGCGGAGGAGAGAAGGGCTTGTGCATGCGTCTGTTTGTTTGGCTCTTCGGCAGCAAAGAACAAGAGGACGCAACCCAAGCCCAAGTGTCAGAGGAAGACCACGAACATATTATGGAGATGCTCTACGAACCTCCCAAAATGAAGTTGTTGCTCAACCTTGGCCTTTTTTTGGTGTGCTCCTTGGGAGTTTTCATGTTTGTGTATTTTTCCCTATAGTTTAGCTCCTGCTATTGGGACCATATGTAAAGCAATTTGAACAGTGGCACCTGTAGTATCGGAGTTTCGTTATTAAAATGCGATCTGGAGTCTGTAATATTTACAGTAGGATTTTAGCTTCTTTGGAGGGACCTGAAGAGATAGGAGCTTGAATGTCAGACTTTGGGAAATTATTAGTTCCCTTACTGTAGATGGACAAAATATCTATATCATGTACAACTATTTCAAAAGGTTCTTCCTACCAACCATTTTATGCTGATGGGCATATATGGGATTACTGGACAACTAAGTTAAATGTGTATAACCGTTTTTCTCTAGCAAGTGGTATGGTAAGATTATTTATTTTTGTTATTTTTTTCCTCTGGAAAAAAAGACTTAGATGTTTTTCTCTGTATTCAGTGTTGGCTGTTTGTGACTGTTTTGGGACCGTTGAGATAATTTAATCATTATTCTTGTCTTTTTCAAGTAACCATCTAGTGTCTGTAGCATATCTTGAACAGCGGTCATACCTATCGCAGTGTGCAGACTATATTAGTGATCCTCACAATGGTGTTCCTATAATTGTGTGTGTTTGTTTAGTTGGCCCATAGCCATATGTGTAATTCTGTCTACTCCTAGTGGTGAACTGTTGTACTGCTGTTTGAAGCACTTTCCAAGCCAAGCCTTCAATGATCTATTTTTTTTTTGTGTGATATTTTCTGTTTTGTTGTTTTTCAAAGGTATGACCAAAAATCCACCAAAAAGCCTTTATTATTTAAAACAGGGAACATTAACACCAGAACGAGCTGTGGTCTGATGGTAAGAACTAAAATACCCAGATGGCAGCTGGTTAATGAACTGATCTCGCCCTGGTTCTCGGCCTCCAGGTCGGTTCTAGAGTTTACTTCCATCTAGAAACCAGTGTAACACAGAACCAGTAACTCATATATGTCCATGAAAAGCTGTAGGTATTGCTTCATTACCTGATACAGTTTAACATGTGTCTGCGAGGCATATTCTATAGTCCTGTTCCTCATAAAGATTAAATGTATTGAACAATATCTTGTGTTAAAGATATTTCCCATTGATGGATTTGGAGTATTCCTCAAAAACAAATGGTTGACGACAATTATTAAAAGAGTTGCCCTTTGAAAGCACATCCAAGCCTTTAGAGAGCACTCAAAAGCACTTAATGAAGCACTGAAAAAAAAAATGCCCGACATATCCTTATTTATATATCCCAAAATGTAACATCAGTGAATGGGATGTCTTGTCATTGCTGTGCAAAATATTTAGTTCTTCTAGAGGAAGAATCCAGTATGTGGTTGTGGAACCTGTGCAGGGTTGTTTGTGCCTCTACTGTTTCATACGCATTGTTTGTTGAGAAGCAATGGAAGAATGGAAGCCCAGCAATTGTTACGAAATGTATGAGTACAAAATATTGATATATTCTGTTGCCTTTTTGTTTGATATTTAATGAAAAACTGCTGTTGAAAAAGATGCAGTAAAATGATATGCTGTTGTTATTTTGCATTCCTTAAAATTAAATTACTGAACGTCTATGAGGCATTTAATTGTCCCTCGTGCACAGAGATGTGATGTAAAGTCTGAGGGTTACATTCAGTCCCACATGCTGGGTGAGGTGATTTGGATCTTCATTGCCCTGATCATTTATTTAGCCCTTTCTGTCCCTGGGCCTTGGGTTATTTCATGAAATCCAGTCAGAAAGTCTTATCCAGATCAAACTGAATAGCACACTGAGGTTGTATGTGAGTGAATTTCAGAAAGTGACTAGGTATGTGTACTTGCTCTGCCAGTTGGTCTATAGTGTATAAGAAAGGGCACAGATAGAACATAAATGAAATGCAATAAAAAAAGTCTCCACAATCAAATTTGCTCCTGTCTTTATTGATGACTTGATAGGCATGTAAATGCAATCCTGGCCCGGATTAATTATTGATTGATTAATTATTGATTGATTAATTAATGGCATTTTTACCCTTTCTGACCTCTTCTGTGTGGACCTCAATCTGGTGGCTGAGGGTCAAGCTGTATATCTCACAAAGGCACAGAACTATCAATGGTGAAGTGTTTACGGCATGTAAAGCATAGCAAGCAGTGGCAATGACAAACATACACATTTTGATCACAGACAAGCGGCACATGAAGTAATAACCAGAAGAGAATGAACAGAATAGAGAGAGTTGTGAGAGAATGGTTATAATGTTCAATGTACACGAAGAACATAAAGATGTAAGTTAGATTGAACATCACAAGTTGTTTTCGTTGTGTTTTTTTTTCTTGATGTTTTTCTGCATATTATATTTCATTTTTGTCACACTGAGGTTGTGTTATATTTTATTAATAATTTACAGTATGTCAAACTCTGTTTTAGGTGTGTTTGATTTGAAGCATCATTATTTGTCCCAAAGTTTATTTGTGACTTCTTCCACAGGAGTACGCTACTTTGTCAGTCATCAATCATATGACACCTTTACTGATCTCTGATTTAAACTGATGAACTATGGCAATGATAATATAACAAACTGATTTGCTTTAATGTTTTTGCAAGTCTGTTTGAGTGATTTTTCAGTTGCTTTAAAGTCATTTGAATTCATCTTTTAGAGGGCCGAATGAATTCAGCAACCAGATCAAAGCATTAGAGGAAACATGGCTGGTAAAGATTCACTAGTTGATACGTTTTATTGAAACACTGAATAGATTGTTCTACATCTATGCATTTTATGAATAGTGTAGACCAGTTAGATGTCATTGTCCATACTGGAATAATTTGTTCAATGTATGTGTTTTTTGAAAGACACCAGTAGCATTGTTGATTCATTATCCTGAGGATAAATACCTGTATAAACTTCCTGCTTTTATATTTCAAAGTTGCTAATAAATGGATTGTTGCTGGAAAAACTGAAGTGTACAGTGTTGTGCTTGTGTGTGTTCACTGATTTTCTCCTGTATGGGCAGCTTTTTAATATCGACATGCACACACCAAATCATAGGCAGCTTTCTCGGTCTGACTTTCACTACATCCAGTTAACATCCATTTCCCACAGCTAATGCTAACCGTCAAAAAGGCAATACAAGGCCTTAGTATCTAAAAATAATAGGTCAGTATCTCAAAATAACGAGAAGCTTTATCACAATAATAAAATATCTCCAAATAATGAAA
>NW_024880103.1:0-2500 GCF_900700415.2 Clupea harengus
GTGTGTGTGAGAGAACTCTCTTCTTCATCGTCTCCTTCTGGTGACTCACCCAAAATAACACTAATCTGCATCCTCATTTGCATCCTCATTTGCATATTCATAAACGCAACAGATTGGCTGTGAAGCTACGCTCATTTTTTATATTAATTTACATAAACACCGTGGATTGGACGTAGACACGCTGGTTGCATAATTAAGGGTGTGGCTGTGATAAGTGGATTCTGTGTGTGTGTTAGT
Source organism: Clupea harengus (assembly GCF_900700415.2). Lineage (NCBI taxonomy): Eukaryota > Metazoa > Chordata > Actinopteri > Clupeiformes > Clupeidae > Clupea > Clupea harengus. The sequence goes on from NW_024880103.1 coordinate 238, forward strand.
GATTGTGTGTGAGTGTGTGTGAGTGATCGTGTGTGTGAGTGAGCGTGTGTGTGTGTGATTGTGTGTGAGTGATTGTGTGTGTGATTGTCTGTGTGTGAGTGAGTGTGTGATTGTGTGTGAGTGATTGTGTGTGTGTGTGTGTGTGTGTGTGTGTGTGAGTGAGTGTGTGTGTGTCTGATTGTGTGTGTGAGTGACAGTACTGATATATGCCAGCAAAGTGAAATTCTACATCCCATTCATTTGTGTTTCAGACAGGCGATTGTGACGTAGACACACACACACACACACACACACACAAACTCACTCACACACACACACACACACACACACTAGTTAAATCATCTGTGTTGGAAACAGGAGATTGTGACGTAGAAAAACACACACAGCGAGCAGAAAAAGTTGAATCAGGGAAAGTTTAATCCTATGCAAATGAGGAGCGGATTTAGCAGGCAGCGTTTTGCTTTGTGATTGTGTGACTGTGAGTGTGTGTGTGTGTGTGTCTGAGTGTGTGTGAGTCTGAGTCTGTGTGTGTGTGTGATTGTGTTTGTGTGAGTGTGTGTGAGTGTGTGTGTGTGAGTGTGTCTGAGTCTGTGTGTGTGTGATTGTGTGTGAGTGTGTCTGAGTCTGTGTGTGTGATTGTGTGTGTGTGGAGTGTGTGAGTGTGAGTGTGTGTGAGTGTGTGTGTGTGAGTGAGTCTGTGTGTGAGTGAGTCTGTGTTATTGTGTGTGTCTAAGTGTGTGGGTGTGTGATTGTGTGTGTCTGTGTGTGATTGTGTGTGTCTGAGTGTCTGTGATTGTTTGTGTGTGTGTGTGTGTGTGTGTGTGTGTGATTGTGTTTGTGTGTCTGAGTGTGTGTGTGTGATTGTGTGTGTGAGCATATGTGGTTGTGTGTGTGTGAGAGCGTAGGTGATTGTGTGTGTGTGCGTGTGTGTGTGTGTGTGAGAGTGTGTGTGTGGGAGAGTGTGTGTGTGTGTGTGTGATCTGTAATAAAATGTATTGAATCAACAGAAACCATGCAGTGTGCATCATAACACTTACAGATATGTGCAAAAATGTGGAATAATCACATCAGTATTTTGGTAGAGTCTCCCTTTGCTGAAATAACAGCCTGTAGACTCTTCTTAAAGCCACTGATAAATCCCTGAATTCTGGCTGCAGGTATTTTGGACCGTTCCTCCTTACAAAATGTCTCCAGTTGAGTCAGGTTTGATGACAGCCCGCTTCAGATCATTCCATGAATTTTCAAATGATGTTCAAGTCTGGGGACTGGGATGGCCATTCTAGAACATTGTGTCTGGGGACCTCTGATGGCCATTCTAGAACATTGTGTCTGGGGACCTCTGATGGCCATTTTAGAACATTGTATCTGTGGACTGGGATGGCCATTCTAGAACATTGTGTCTGGGGACTGGGATGGCCATTCTAGAACATTGTGTCTGGGGACTGGGATGGCCATTCTAGAACATTGTGTCTGGGGACTGGGATGGCCATTCTAGAACATTGGGTCTGTGCCTCTGCATGAATTCCTTGGTAGATTTTGAACAATGCTTTGGATGGTTGTCCTGCTGAAGCACCCACCCCCTGGCGTAACTTCAGCTTCCTGACTGAGTCTTGAACATTGGTCCCGAGAATCTGCTGACACTGGGTGGAGTCCATGCGACCCTCAACCTTTACTTTTACATCTTTTACTTCCACCAAATTTTACAGTAGGCAGCAAGTTCTTTTTCTGTGATGCAAAGCACTTATGGTTGTGACCAAATAACTCTATTTTAGTTTCATCTGTCCACAGCACTTTACATTTTACATTTAGTCATTTAGCAGATGCTTTTATCCAAAGCGACTTCATCATCATCATCATTGTTTATTCAGGGAGAAAATTGACTGAGCACAGGGCTCTTTACAAGGACTTACAAGGATGTATACACATTTTTACATTTACACTGATGGCACACTCAATTCCACACGCAATTAGGAGTTCAGTGTCTTGCTCAAGGACGCTTCGACAGGGAATCGAACTAGCAACCTTCTGATTACTAAACGACTTCTCTACCTCCTGTACCACTGTCGCACTTTATTCTAAAATGCTCATGGCTTGTCCAGATGAGCCTTTGCATACCTCAAGCGACTCTGCTTGTGGTTAGTACGCTGAAAAGGCTTTTTATGCATTACCCTTCCATTGGGCTGTCCTTGTACAAAGGGTGCTGGACTGTGGAACGATGTACAATGACGCCATCCGCAGCAAGATGTTCTTGGAGCTCTTTAGA
>NW_024880103.1:12500-15000 GCF_900700415.2 Clupea harengus
CTTCCCCCTCCCTCTCTTCCCCCTCTCTCTCTCTCTCTCTCCTTCCCTCCCTCTCTCCTGCTGCAGTACCTCATACTTAGGACTGACAGCCTCCGGAGGGTGTGTGTGTGTGTGTGTCTGTGTGTGTGTCTGTGTGTGTGTGTGTGTGTGTGTGTGTGTGTGTGTGTGTGTCGGTGTCTGTGTGTGTGTGTGTGTGCGTGTGTGTCTGTGTGTGCGTGTGTGTCTGTGTGTGCGTGTGTGTCTGTGTGTGTATGTGTGTCTGTGTGTGTATGTGTGTGTGTGTGTGTGTGTGTGTGTGTGTGTGTGTGTGTGTGTGTGTGTCTGTGTGTGTGTGTGTGTGTGTGTGTGTGTGTGTGTGTGTGTGTGACAGCCTCAGGAGGGTTTAAAAATACTTTTTTCACCACATAAGCAAAATTGAGACTTAAGTACTGACTGGACACACACACACACACACACACACACACACACACACACACACACACACACACACACACACACACTAAAAGACAGAGTAGACACACACACACTTAAAGACCAATCGGACATACACAACACACACACAAACTTTCCAAACAGAACTGAGCTGCTGCTCATTGTTTTTCAGGATTGTGCGTTTGTGTGTGTGTGTGTGTGTTAGTGTCACTATCTGTGCCTGTGAGTGTGCTTGTCTGTGTTTGTGTGTGTGTGTGTGTGTGTGTTAGTGTCACTGTCTTTGAGTGTGTGTGTCACTGTACACTGTAGGTGTGTGTGTGTGTGTGTGTGTGTGTGTGTGTGTGTTAGTGTCACTATCTGTGCCTGTGAGTGTGTTTGTCTGTGCTTGTGTTAGTGTCACTGTCTTTGAGTGTGTGTGTCACTGTACACTGTTGGTGTGTGTAAGGTAAGTGTGTTTGTGTGTATCAGTGTCTGTTGGTGTGTGTGTGTGTGTGTGTGACTGTCTGAAAGGATCTGTTCGCGTCACCTACTGATTGTAATGGCTGTGTGTGTGTGTGTGTGTGTGTGACGGGGCACCTGCGTGACCCGCCACTGCAGCCTGTAGGCTGCTGCCTTTACTGGACTGGGTGCTGGTGTTTTGTGTGTGTTTTGCGTGTTTGGTGTTTGTGTCAGTGTACAGTGTATATGTACGTTATCCAACCCACTCGGTTTAAAATAATCACCCAAATTCAATGTCTTGTCATAAATGTTCCGTTTATTTAGTTTACCAAAACACATCGTATTATCACTTTGCATTGTCCGTCTTACCGTTGTTAGTGTCGTCTTCCGTCTGTTTGTTCGGTTGCGTGAATCGCGCAACCAAGCACGATTTTAAAACTAACTCCGATGTATTTCCGATTGTTTTGGCTGAGATATTATGTGTCGGTTATGCCTTCACTAAGCCATTGTGTGTGAGTGTGTGTGTTTATATGATAAACACACCGTGTGTGTGTGTGTGTGTGTGTGTGTGTGTGTGTGTGTTTGTTTTGAGTATGGCTGCTGTGAGCCACAGGTGTTGGTGCCTGGGCCGATGACACACCTGCCGTATAATAATTGGCATGAGCCAACTGGAGGTCGTGTCTAGGCTACTGAAACTCGCCTTTCCTTTTGTTCTGGAGAGTTGCCTGGTAATAGGACGTAAGTCTTAGGTGCTCTCGCGTGGACTAGTTATCGTGGTCCTTTTACTTGCCTTGTTTTGTTTCGGGAGAGGTATCGTGTTTAATAAGGCGTAAGCCTTACGAGCGCTCACTGACCAGCTATTGTGGTATTGTTGTAGACTAGCTGAAAGGATCTGTTCGTGTCACCTACTGATTGTAATGGCTGTGTGTGTGTGTGTGTGTGTGTGTGTGTGTGTGACTGTCTGAAAGGATCCGTTTGTGTGTGTGTGTGTGTGTGTGTGTGTATGAGTGTGTTTGCGTTAGAAACATCTTTTGATGGTGAATCAGTTTGACCTTTCTGGGCCTCTGTAGTTCAGGTGGATCAGTGAGTCAGGGATTTTTCTGTGATAAACACAGAAAACACACACACACACACACACACACACACACACACAGAGAAAACACACACACACACACCCACACTTACAAACACATACACACACGCACAAAACACACACACACACACACAGAAAACTCACACACACACACACACTTACAAACACACACACACACACACTCACATACACAGAAAACTCACACACACCCACACAAAGGCACATACACACACACACACACACAAAACACACACTCACACACACACCCACCCACAAACACACTCACACAAACACACACACAGAAAACACACACACACACACACATACACACAGAAAACACACACACACACACACGCACAAAACACACACTCACACGCACACTTACAAACACACACACACACATACACACACACATACACAGAAAACTCACACACACCCACACAAACACACATACACACACACACACTCACACACACACACACTTACAAACACACCCACACAAACACACATACACACACACTTAAAAACACACACACA
>NW_024880103.1:20000-25000 GCF_900700415.2 Clupea harengus
GTTTTCTGTCATGTGGTTGTTTACTCGTTTGTGGACAGCTGTTTGTTTGTTTGTTTGTTTGTTCATTGGGCTGGACGTAAGTCTGTCCGCAGTGTCCGCCCCTTCACCTCTGACCTTTTAGATTGTGGAAGACACAGCGCCACCAGCAGCCATGGAGGTCATGACCTGACGAGATGTTTGACCTTTGAACCCCAGCGCCAGGCATGGAGGTCATGACCTGACCAGAGATTTGACCTTTGAAGTCCACCATAGGCTGTGGAGGTCATGACCTGACGTGAGGTTTGACCTTTGAACCCCAGCGCCAGGCATGGAGGTCATGACCTGACGGGAGATTTGACCTTTGAAGTCCACCATAGGCTGTGGAGGTCATGACCTGACGTGAGGTTTGACCTTTGAACCCCACCGCCAGGCATGGAGGTCGAGACCTGACGAGAGATTTGACCTTTGAAACCCACCGCCAGGCATGGAGGTCACGACCTGACGTGAGATTTGACCTCTGACCCTGATGCAGAAATTGGTTGCCAGTGGAAACGTCTGAGATTCCCGAGTCAAACAGGGGCAGGAGCAACCTTGACCTTTAACCCTGCCCCACTAACAGCTGCTTTACCCCCCCCAAAGCCATCCCAACGCAACCTCACAAAACACCCAGAACCCACGCACACACACACACACACACACACTTAGACCCCACACCCAGAAGCCTCACACACACACACACACACACACACACACCTAGAAAAATCACTATTCACTACTACAGCTGACTCTGGTGTGGATTTGTCCCTGATTTGACCCTGATTTTGACCCTGATTTTGTCCCTGATTTTGACCCTGATTTTGTCCCTGATTTTGTCCCTGATTTGGCCCTGATTTGGCCCTGATTTGACCCTGATCCGGCACCAAGTGGTCCAGATCCACTCCAAAGTCAGCTGTTTTCTATACACGCCCTCCCTCTGGGTCGTCACGACGACACGCATGTGGATGCCCTCCTCCTGGGTCGTCACGACGACATGCATGAGTACGCCCTCCTCCTGGGTCGTCTAGACGTCAGACTCGATGCTTGGCATCCTCTTGTAGACCCGCCTGGCGCCGCCGGCACTCATGGCCCTGGGCGCGGGGTAGGTACCCTGCGGTGGGGGCGGAGCCACGTAGGGCATCATGTGCTCTGGGTAGAAGAGCTCCGAGGCGAGCAGCGTGGTGGCGTGCGCGGGCGCGGCGGCGTGGCCTAGTGTGAGGGGCACCAGCTGCTTGTAGATGTCTGTGGAGCTGTGCCCGTGCGCCAGCCGCCGGTCGTCCCGCAGCGTCTGCAGGAACGGGTTCTCCGAGGGGCACAGGGGGTACAGCGACTTACTCCGGCGGCCGACCCCCAGCCCGCTGACGCCGGCCAGCCCCGGGCCACCACCACCGCCGCCGGGGGGCGCTGCTGCCATGGGGGAGGTGGTGGGGGGCACGCAGCAGCCCTGGGCGGGCAGGTTGGCGTACGGGCTGGCCTCCTGCAGGCTCACGCGCCGGGAGCCCCCCTGCTGGGGCAGGTTCTCATAGGAGTGCTGCCGGGGGATGATGGGCGCCTCCGTCTGGAAGTGGCTGATCAGGGCGCCGCCCTCCTGCAGCTGGGCAGGGTCGCTCTGGGGCAGGTAGGCGGTGAAGGAGGGCGACTGGGGTGGCATCTGGGGCGGCATCTGGGGCGGCAGGTCGGGCAGGTGCTGCAGGTGATCCTCGCTGATGTCGTAGAGGCTGGCCGAGTGGAGGCAGGCGTCGCAGCGCAGGGGCGGCGAGCGCACCGTGTACAGCCCTGAGTAGCCCCCCCCCCCAGAGGACGACGACCCCCCCACACGGGACAGGCAGCTGCGGCAGTGTGTCAGAGCTCCGCCTCCGGTCCCTCCTCCACCAGAGACTCCTCCGCCCAGTCCTGGTTTTCCGTAGGTGTTGTATTTCTTGTCTTTGGCGGCTGCTGCTGTTGCCATGACGTCCGGGTGGTGGGGGGTGTGGCCTAGGTGCGGCGGTAAGCTGGTGAGCAGGCTGCTGTTCAGCTGCAGGATTGGCTGCTGGGTGTGCATGGGCGGGTTCTTGCTGCTGCTGCCGTTGTCGCGGTGATGGTGGTGGTGGTGGTCGCTGAACAGGTCGGGGAAGTGTAGCGCGGCGGCGGGCTCCTGGTCGAGGGAGGAGTCGATGGTGAAGACAGACCCTCCTCCTCCTCCTCCTCCTCCCCCCTGGCTGCTCTGGCTGCCCTGGCTGAACAGGTGGTGCAGCGAGGTGGTGGTGTGGTTGCTCTGGATGCTGCCGCTCTGCTGGCTGCGGAGGGTCGAGAGCTCCAGGTCGCTCAGGTCGCGTGGAAGGCGGCAGCCGCGTTTGCGCAGCGTCGGCTCTTTCGCAGGCTTGTTACCGCCGTTGCCGGAGGTGACGCCGGCGTGACCTTTGCCCTCTGCGGTAGAGAGGTCGGGCGCCTCCTCGGGCAGGTAACGCTGGGTCTTCATCGGCAGGCGGGACTCTAGCTGTTGTGCGGCGTTGGGGGGCGTTGCCATGGATACGGCGGCGGGGGCGGCGGAAGGCGGGTCCTCGGAGCTGGGCGGCGGGGCTCCTTGCCGGAGCGTCTCCACTGACTTCTTCCAGAGTGCGCGCGGCTTGGAGGCGTTGGACACGCCCTTCTCTCCGCCTCCGACCCCGCCCCCTCCTCCCCCGGTCACGTTGTGCATTGGGGCGTCGGGCAGGGTCAGCGCTGCTCGTTGTCCCGGCAACAGGGAGGCGTTGTTGAGCGGCTCCTTGAGGCGGTTGCTCAGCAGGCTGCCGGTGTTGCTGTACACGGTGTCCTTGGCGACGCCCAGGCTGTTGCCCTTGGCGACGCCCATGATCTGGAACAGCCCAGGGGGGGCCTGTGGAACACTGGGGTTGCCCTGGCGACCACCGGGGGCCGCCAGCTCCTTGGCCGACTTGAACAGGTGCAGCATGTTCTGCTGGGGACTGAAGCCCAGCTCCGGAGGCTTCTTCAGCTCGATGTGCACGCCGTGGATACAACTCCATATACCCTACACACACACACACACACACACACACACACATAACACACACACACACACAGGAGAGAGTGGAGAATGAGAGCGAGAGTTAGTTTCCTTCTGTGAGGCACATGGTGTTACCTTCTGGTATGAAATTTGATTAGTAGCATTTTTGGCAATTTCAGAACATAATTAGTTACATTAGTGGTATTGCCTGTGTTAGCCCTACTTTGTTAGCTATGTGAGCAGTATTAGTTCTGTCACGGGTTAGCTTTGTTAGCTATGTGAGCAGTATTAGTTCTGTCACGGGTTAGCTTTGTTAGCTATGTGAGCAGTATTAGTTCTGTCACCGGTTAGCTTTGCTAGCTATGTGAGCAGTATTAGTTAGCGGTTAGCTTTGTTAGCCCTATGTGAGCAGTATTAGTTCTGTCACCGGTTAGCTTTATCAGTAGGGTTAGCTCCGTGACCAGCGCTAGCTCTATGAGTTATGTTAGCTTTATGAGCTCTGTCAGCTCTGTGAGCAGTACTAACTTTTTGAGGGGATAGCATTGAGTTACTGGCTCAGTGAGCTGTGCTAGGGTGTTCTAGTCTGCTAGTAGATGTGCTAGGTTGTGCTAGTCTGCTAGTAGATGTGCTAGGTTGTGCTAGTCTGCTAGTAGATGTACTAGGTTGTGCTAGGCTAAGCTAGTCTGCTAATAGATGTGCTAGGTTGTGCTAGTCGATGTGCTAGGTTGTGCTAGTCTGCTAATAGATGTGCTAGGTTGTGCTAATCTGCTAGTAGATGTGCTAGACTGTGCTAGTCTGCTAGTCTGCTAGTAGATGTGCTATGCTGTGCTAGTCTGTGCTACTGTGCTAGCGCCTCACCCTGCTGATGGTGAAGAGCAGGCCAGGCTGCCCGGAGCAGCGGCCCGTGAGGCAGAAGCGGAGCCTCCAGTAGAAGAGGTGCTCCCACACGAAGGTGATGAGGGCCAGCCCCATGGCCGCCGCCAGCATGTAGAACACGCCTGCCATGTTGTCCACGTCCAGCTGCGAGCTCATCACCTCGTTCTTCTCGTGGTGACAGATACCCGTCAGCCACTGGGCCTCCAGCTCCTCCATCTCACCTACACACACACGCAAGCACGCAAGCACGCACGCACACACACGCACACGCACACACACACGCACACACACACGCACACGCACACACGCACACACACACGCACGCACACGCACACACACACGCACACACTCACACACACACGCACACACACACACACGCACAGAGTGAGTACCGTCCCCGATGATGCCCAGGATAGCCAGGTCCACCTCACACACAAACAGACACACACACACACACACACACGCGCACACACACACACACACGTTTTCATTTCATATACCCTCACTCACACATTGTATACAAACATAGATCAAGTTCAAGTTCAAGTTCAAGTTCAAACCACCAACCTTTCGGTTAACAGCCGAATGTCCACAAAAGTGAAAATAAACAAACATGTTACATATACACACATGCTACATATACACACAGACACACCACACACACACACACACACACACACAGACAAACAGACACACAGACACACACACACACAAACCCACACACAGACAAAGTGAGAAAAGGAGTCAGGAAACAGGTAAGGGAAGAGGAAGGAGACAGGTGGGGCTTAGAGACAGGATATGACATCCCAGCTGGACAGGTGGGGCTTAGAGACAGGATATGACATCCCAGCTGGACAGGTGGGGCTTAGAGACAGGATATGACATCCCAGCTGGACAGGTGGGGCTTAGAGACAGGATATGACATCCCAGCTGGACAGGTGGGGCTTAGAGACAGGATATGACATCCCAGCTGGACAGGTGGGGCTTAGAGACAGGATATGACATCCCAGCTGGACAGGTGGGGCTTAGAGACAGGATATGACATCCCAGCTGGACAGGTGGGGCTTAGAGACAGGATATGACATCCCAGCTGGACAGGTGGGGCTTAGAGACAGGATATGACATC
>NW_024880104.1:0-34564 GCF_900700415.2 Clupea harengus
AAACATAAATATCCTGACCTCTGTTTAAAAGATTCAACTAAAACCATCAGCTTCTGTTAGAATGAACTGGCCCATCTCAGATGGTGGAGCCCCTTTTTACAGCCCCATGTAGAGCATCATCACAAACCAACCTCTGTCAGGAACATGGAGAGAGGAGTGGCTTCAGATGAAGTCAGCTCGCTGTAAACAGCATGCTCTCATTTCATTCTGACAGCGGTACCACGATGTTCCTGTTCTCTCTGATCATTTTTACCACCTTTTGGGGTAAGTGAAATTGAATCATATTGATTGATTATTACAGTGAGGCATAACTACATGTACACTGTGCTGTCTTTTTTTATATATTCCGTAAATCTACATATCTGAAATTACTGAAATTGTAGAAATAAGAATTTAACAATACACTTTCAAACTTCTATGCTTATTGTTTTCACAGGTTTTGTTGTTACAATAACACCCATTAAGTCTGAAGATCATGTCTTAGAGGGGGGAAATATCACTCTTGGCTGCAAATTCGACGGCTATGTGAACAACCTACAGTGGTATCGCCAATACCCTGCATCAAAACCTGAGTTCCTGCTTTTAATCCTCCATTCAACCAGCAATGTGCAACATGCTGAACCACAAAATCCTCGTCTTCACACCAGACTGGACAGCAATAAAACCCACGTTTTTTTAGAGATCTCCTCTGTGAAACTGTCAGACTCTGCTATCTACTACTGCGCACTGCAGCCCACAGTAAGAGGAAACACAGAGAGGCAATACAAAAATGAGTTCACCCTGAACATGCATCTATACTTCCCATCTTTGCACTGAGAGTTATGTGATGGCTTTGTATAAAAACATTCTACATATATAATCTCAATGGATATCTTTCAAAAATGTGTAACACGATGGCTTGGTAGACGGGACTTTTACCTTTATATCCTCCTTTTGTCAACATCTTTGGAGATGCTTTTATCTGGCAAGATGATACTGTGAATACAATCATTCTAATGAGACAGATTTCATATTTAAACCAATTTCCTTCTTAATCCCTTCTGAAGAGAGATCAAGGGTGGTAATTAAAAGGCAAAACAAAAAGTCTCGTATGAATCGTTGAGCAAGGAAATGTCTGCAGGTACATCACTTTCTGTAAACAATGCATTGGTTGAAAACAGTAATGCATCACATGCACTGTTGTTTAAGAGTATGGCCACAAGGTGGCGCCATACAAAGAAATCATTAAACTACACTACACTACACCAAAAGGTCGATGATGACCCTGAACATACCCTGTATAATGCCTAAACCTGACCAACCATTTAAGATTTATCAGGCTTTTTTTATCTATTGACAAAATGACTACATAATAATGCTCAGTGATTGACATAGATAAGAGGAACAAAAGATATATAAACTCAAAACAAAAGATATGTAAACTCACATCTCTGGTATTTTGCATCAAATAAAGATAAGCACATTTCACATCCTAAGGCTTTATCATCCATTATTATTTTGTAAGCAGCTAGTTCGGGGACAATGTGAACTACTGGCTATTTGTAAATTTGAGTTTTATAATACATTTTCTTACATTGTAGACATTTGGCCAGCAGAGGGCAGACTTCACTCACTGTTGTGAACGTTTTCGTCGGGGAGTAATGCCAGAGTTGTTCAATCTGGTCTCAGAGGTCTAAATAGAATCCATTCATAGTAAAAAAAAATAGTTTGTACGACGATCCCTGACAGTCAACCAACTCAAAATACAGACTGAATGAACCATATTGAATCGAATAATTGTGTTTTTAAATATCCCTCTATACCCCAATAGAATTCTAGAACACTGCAGCATATTACTGCGAAAACCAGAGAATTCCTGTATTTTTTGTTATTCTGTAAACAAACAGTTACAGTTAGAAAACAAAAGAAAAATTACAATTACAAGTTTCTTTTGTTTGAAAGGGCATAAATTGTTTGTTAATATGATATCAAATATGTATTACTGACATCTACAAAATATTAAAATACATAGCTTTACATACACCCTAAAGTTCAAATTCATAAGTTTTGAACGGTACTGCAGACCTATTTATTACATTTAATATCATCTTAATGTATTTAATTAGTATTTGTTTTATATTTTGTAAATAAATAAACACATATTAAACTTAATATTTAAATATTAACACTACTAAACCATATAGATAACCAACATTTTTGCTAATTTGGTGGAAAACACCAACCTCTATGCCTCTTCAAATGCATCCTGGTGCAATACATTTGTGGAAGAGGTGAAGGTGTTTGTGGGAATAAACATCCTCATGGGTATCCATCATTTACCCTCTTATCTTGACTACTGTTCATCTGATCCAGCCTTACAAGTGTCCTATGTGGCAGACACCATGCCACAAAATAGGTATGAGGAGTTATGCAGATACGTACCCTGTTCAAACCCAAGGATAGCAGACAGGTGACAAGCTTCAGAAAGTGAGACCATTACAGTTTTTTCCAATCATTTTCACACTTGGCTCAATACCATGTACACTTTCTCAAAAAACTTAACACATCCAGCATATCAGTAGACTATGTGAACTAAATGGGATACTTTTCCATTGCTTAGATACAAAATGCAGTCAATGACCACTTCTTCCAAAATTCATGGATACCCGTCTCAGTCAATGTTCACCACCAGCAAAACGCTGTGCAACTACAGCATTTTTTCAGATATTTAGATACTCTGTTCAAAACAGTTAACTTTCAGTTCAAAACCAGACACAATTTAGATCACTGTAGATGGAAAGATGCTGTATTTTCACAGACAAATGAAATTATACACTTGAAATAAGACAGATTTAGTTTTTTACTAATATTCATAAATGTATTTAGTTTCCATCTTTGTTTTGTTCGTTTGCATCCTTGCTGCTAACTATACTGCAGTACAGCATTTGTGTTGATATGTACATGTGTGTAAAATATAGATGTAAGTGTCACTGAAGACATTTTCCCACCATTACGGCTGAATATGAAATTCATGGGCCATCAACGAGACAAAGTGACCCAAAAAGGGAACTACAACAAAAATGTATATCCAAAGTGAGTTAGAATATAATTTTTCATTGCCCAGGAATTGAACCCAGGTCAGCTACTTGTTAGCCAACAACACTAACCACTGTACCACTTATCACACCTGCCAATCTTGCCACACAAAACTGGTATCTACAAACCAACAGAAAAGTTTGTTCTTACGGTTTTTCCAATAATTTTTACTCGTCTTAATACCATGTACACATTCCCAAAACACTTAACACATCGAGCATACCAGTAGACTATGTGAACCAAACTGTGGATACTTGCCCCTATGCTTATTTACAAATGCAGTCAATGACCACTTCTTCTGTAATTCATGGATATCTGTCTCAGTCAAGGTTCACTACCAGCAAAACGCTGTGCAACTACAGCATTTTTTGCCGATGTTTAGATACTCTATTCAAAACAGTTAACTTTCAGTTTAAAACCTAACTTACAGTAATTTAGATTACTGTACATGGAAAGATGCTGTATTTGGACAGACAAATTAAGGTATATGCTTGAATAAGACAAAGTATTCTTATTTTAGCAGAAAGTTTAGTTAGATTATTTTGTTGTTTTGGCTTGCAGACTTCTTACTATCTCTACAGAAGGCAAACATAGATGTAGCTGTTCCTGAAGAGTTGTTTCCACTATTACAGTACTGCTCTATATGTAAGTCATAGGCTATCAGTGAAAGACAGTGATTGAAAAATGCAATGCAATGCAAACCTACAGTAATCTATGCCAATCTAGAGGATACAGCAACATGTTATATATGCAATTGGCAATGCTTCAAGTGTTTAGTGTTTTTTAGGTCATTGTACTCTGAGAGAGAACATTTGCTAAAGTTACGGCATTACTCACTTTTGGGTGAAGTATGAAGTGTTTTGGTGGTTGTAGTGCATTTTGCACCAAAGGTTAACTGATATGCTGAGGTGTGTGTCTGTTAAGCCCACTGTGTGAAGAGTTTTGGAAAAAGTGTACATGGTATTGACACAAGTTTAAAAGTGATCGAAAAAAACTGTAATGTGTGTGCTCCAGGAGAACGTCCTAAAACTTCATCGACCATGGAAAAATCTCTCAGTAGGTGAGGACATGATTAAAATTGACGGCATGTTACTTTGGAAACAGTATATGCCTACGAAACATGTCAGATGGGATATTAAGATCTGGTGTCTCTATGACTCCCTGAAAGGATACTGTTTAGCATTCAATGTATAAATAGGCAACAAGGGGTGTGTGGCAGATGATATTTGGTTTGGGATAGAGGGTAGTAATGGATCTTATGTCAGACAACCTATACAAACACCACCACTTGTATGCGGACAACTTTTGTCCTTCAATTCCTTTAGTGAGAAACCTACTCTGTCCTACTGAAGCTTCCCTACGCTCATCAGGCCTCTCGCTGTTCCTCTCCCCCATGTCCTCACTCCTCTCTGCTGCCACAGCACCCTCACTCACTTCTCTACTCTCAGATGAGCTGGAACACCCGACATCCTGACGCATAAAAGAAAAAACTATCCCATTATTGTAAGCCATCACAGTGGAAGCCATTAGTGTTTCCTCCATTTTTCTGTCAATTGTTTTCTGTCACATCATCGGCTCAATATCCCAATGTGAACTACATACGGACTAGCTACTGCACATCTACTATACATTTTATGTAGTATTGATGTCCTATACTATGGTCCTATATGAGCACTGATTTCATTGTGATTGGCTTTCTACAGCTTAAAAACTATACCAGCTTAAAATTTAACATCACAACATATTACTAGCTGGTTGTCGAATAATCTGCTGAATGCCTTTCCAATATGAGGTTTTAAATATATTATAAATGGTTATCTTGCTATTGATTGTCTTTAGCTACTGTTGTTACAGTGAGCTTACAGCTCAAAAAAGAATGGAGGTTTGAATAACTAGTAGAGACGAACAAAAAATAATTAGAAGTGAGAATAAAAAAAAGTGACCCATTTTAACAGTTTTCTTTTTTACTATACATGTTATTTATCTAAATCTAAACAGTTTAGTAAGTAATGAGGCTGATGCAGTCACTAGCTAGCTATCAACCAACTCCTGACTGGCTCGAACTCCTCAGACTTACGTTACCTCAGTCAATGTAGATAGCTAGCAAAATAGCTGTAAAACTAGTCATGAAAATTGAGATGACGATCCAAATCTTAAAATACATTTTCTTCTGACAAACAGAAAACACAGCCGATTACCCATGTCGTCGTTATTTGTGCACAAAATAGCTCTCACCCACAGACGCAGGTGCTTGCTTCATAGGTTGCGAGTCACGAATTGACCGTCATTTCCACAAGTGAGGTAACGTGAAAATTTGCTTATTTGAACGTCCCTCAAAGATCAATAATTAAATGTTACATATCTCGGCAAATAAAAGTGTCATAGGTTTACAATCCATTCAAATTTCATTGATCTAGCTATGTCTTATCAATTTGGAGAACGATGAGGCTGGTGCTAGTTGTAAACCAAGACTTCTCAGTGACCGCCATACGAAGACGTTACTAGAGAGTTAGCTAGTCAGAAAAAAACAGGAGGATACTAATATTACTATTTTTAATACGTTTTTTAATTTTGATTTTTCAAACATGGTCGTCACTGTCATACAAACATGATGAGTCGTCGTCTTTGGTGCACAAAAATACGGTCTCATCCAGTGAGAACAGATGCAGACGTCTCTGACTGCTAGCCTTTACTGCAAGAGACACTGTAATCCTCAGGCCATCTGTCAGTAGCGAAGTTTAGTTAACAAATACTTCAGAAAAGTCAATGACAGCATACCAAGTTTCCGGTTTCAAAATAAAAGTAAGATGTTCATGTATCCACTAGCGGAGTATTATTTCATGAATTAATGTTGTAGTATAAAAACTGTGTCTTTAAAAGTTACGGCCGGCCGCGGCCGCTATGGGGAAATTCTAACATGCCGTCGGCGGCCGCTATGGGGATTAGAGGGATATATATAGTCTGAAATCAGTCTGAAATATTGGCCAATCAAATACGTTTCAGGTATGGTGTGAACCGACACAGGTGGCAGTGGGTTATTATCTCTCAGAAATGCAGTTATCACATCAGTCAGAAACGTCACAGGGAGGAGATTTCTAAGTGGATGAGGATTTGCACTAGAAAACATTTAGAGAAAGCTTTTTGAGGACAGCACACCATTTCTTCTTGAAGGCCAAAATGATCCCACTCAGCAGTATTTTGCCATTTATTTTCCTCACAGGTGTGAACAATATTTCAAGTTGTGTCCGCGTTTTCATGATCATGTTACTTTGGATATTTGTAAACAAATAAATGTTTGCAATCTTGTAGTCTGACAAATAGCAATTTAATCTAATCTAATAAAGTGTGTATTTTTTCATTGCAGGGCAGACAGCTGGTCAGCATATAACATCACTCTCATCTGAAGAGATTTTTAAAGAGGGAGACTCGATCTTGCTTACATGTAATTATAGCGGCACTTACAGCTCGGACTTCCTGCTGTGGTACCGTCAATACCCCAGATCAAGTCCAGAGTTCTTGTACCTCCTGGACGAGGGAAATAATAAACAAGAAGCTGACCAGCCAGTCCCCGGACTGTCTGTCAACCTAAACAATGAGCAGAACCAGGTGTTTCTCCAGCTCACCCCTGCGAAGCTCGCAGACTCTGCTGTCTACTACTGTGCCCTGAGGCCCACAGCGACAGGAAACATGGAAGAGCCTGACAAATACTCCATAGGCCATGTGAGGCATGTGCACAAACCAAAAATAAAATAAATCTACAAAAATTACATTGTATGTTTTATAGTTTCACTTCTGGTGTTGTCTCTTTATTTTACCTGCCATCCACTGTTGCTTGACTACAACGTCTTAAGTCCAGTATGGTATTCAGGTGTCACTGGTGATACACCATTGTAACAACCCGGCTCTTAGGCTTGTTACAAGAAACCAAAAGTACCAAAAGTTTGTCCAAAACGCAAAGTTCCAAAGTTTCAATTCTCAATCAAAGTTCACAATCAAAGTTCTCTTGCTCCCTTCCTCTCTTGCTTTTCCTCTCTTGCTCTCTAGCTCTCCAGCTCTCACGAACTCAGGAAGTGCCGGTCCTTTATAGTGGAGGGACACGCCCGCCCAGGTGGTTAATCACCGGCACCTGGAAGACAGAGATTCAACACAGCTACACACGCATGCACTCAATTTACACGCATTCCTGCAAACAAAACAGGCAGAGCTGACGTGCCCAAAAAGGGTTCGTCACACCATCTTAAGTCCAGTATGATATTCAGGTGTCACTGGTGATACACCATCTTAAGTCCAGTATGATATTCAGGTGTCACTGGTGATACACCATCTTAAGTCCAGTATGGTATTCAGGTGTCACTGGTGATATGTGTGCATCTACTCACACTTTTACTGTGATATTTCACACAGAAATCCTAAATGCAAAGTGCAACATTTTCTCATTCAGTGTGTCATGCCAACTGACAATAAAAACCCACGACTACTAGTTATATATCTATAACCTATACTTTTAAAAGCATCCTTTCCCCCTGCTTTTACAATAGTTTTATTTGTCCCACCAACAAATGACATTGGTGTCACTCCACAGAGCCTGATGAAGATCTGAATGGGAGGGGAAGCCCAAGGCCACTGAGGAGTCTGCCACCCAAAGGGGGGATAGTACCACGGAGCACCTCCTTCAAGATCAACAAGCCACATAACTCAGACTGCACTTGAAAATGGATGTGTTCCTCATGCTTTGGGTATTTTCTATGCTTTTAGGTAAAGATACTGTGTATTCCACAGAGGACAATTGTTATCCTGAAGCCCAGACTCAATGAACAATTTGATCAATTTTATAAATAGATTTTATGATTTCAGTCAAGTGACAGAACTGTTTTTTGTTTTATTTTGCAGGTGATAGCAATGGACAGGGAATACAGCCAAGCATCGCTGAAGGAGTTTTCTCTGAGGGCAGCTTTGTGTCTCTGTCATGTAAATATACTGGGACAGTGAGCATGGAGTCCTTGTTGTGGTATCGACAATACCCACGCTCAAGGCCAGAATTTCTATACCTCCTCAGTGAAACAAATTTCAAACAGGAGGCTGATCCTCCAATCTCTGGGTTGTCTGTTAAACTCAACAGTGAGCAGAACCGTGTGTTTCTGGAGCTCTCCTCTGCCGGAGTCTCAGACTCTGCTCTCTACTACTGTGCCCTGCAGCCCACAGTGGTGGGGAAACCTGAATCCTCTGCACAAAAAGCTCAAAGTGGCGTTGGGGTGCTGTTGTAACTTTGTCATTTGTAATACACTCAACAATCTGTGAGCCCATCACTGACATCACATCACTGGTAGACATAATCATATATTATCACTTATTAGCATTGCCAAATGACAACCCCCTTGACATAATTCAGTTCAACTTTAAGTTTCCTCAAGCGTAGAAATTTGAACAAACTTTATTGGAATTGTTGATACTTGAATTGTTTGAACTAACCGCACCTCACTGAATGAAGTGAATGCTTAATAAACTTAAGAAAATGTAAATAAATGCACATCATGACATGTTACTAAACAGTAGTCAGATCTAGACTACCATTGTCCCATCTGTATTCTGCACTGACACAGAAGGACGGGACACACACACAGACTACACAGAAGCAGTGGGAGCACCAGCAGTCTGACTACCTCCAGAATGTTTCTGCAAATATTGCTCTCTCTGTCTGTCCTCACCGGTAAGAGACCTCGTAAATTGAGTTAATACATTTAAACCACATTTGGGCACACTTGCATTTGACTGAGGAACATTTTGAATCTTACACGTCACTATAACAGGGATAAACAGCGGTGATATGTTAATGGGTATTTTTGTCATGCAGGTTGCAGTCTGGCAGATACAATCACACCAGTTGAAAATGTCATACATATGCCAGAAGGAACTACATTTACCCTCTCCTGTAATTACACCGGAGGAGCAGTGAGTGAGTTCTTCTGGTATCGTCGATACCGTATCGACAATATCCTGGATCAAGGCCAGAATTTGCTCTCTACTTCATTGAGTCTGGACACATGTGGACTGCTGTGAACTCTCGACTGAGTGTTCATATCAATAAGGACCTCGAAAGGGTGGACATGAGGATGTCCTCTGCTGAGGCGTCTGACTCTGCTGTGTACTACTGCGCCACGAGGTCCACAGTGACAGGAACTCCAACCCTGTAGTGCAAAAAGTGTGTGAACTTGCAGAGAAATTTAAAGTGACTAGTTTATTCTCATTAAATTACCTTATTAGTACTTTTGCTTCCTAATATTACGATTATGATTTCTTTTGAATGAGTTGTATTGGTTCATCAGAATTCAGTCTCCTCTCCTTTACACTCTATTTTCAAAAGCTTCATGGTATACTTATAGTCATAGGCATACTTATTGTTAATTTTCCCCCAATTTGTGAAATATACCATAATCTGTTTTATAACAATGGCCCCAGGAATCTCCCTTTCTCTTATTACTTCCGCCAAGGAGGTTATGTTTTCTTTGCCGTTTTTCTGCTTGTCTGTTTGTTTGTCTGACAGCAGTATTAAGCAAAAAGTAACGTGCCAATTTTCATCAAACTTGGTGGGAAGGTGGAGCATGGGCCAAAAAATAACCTTTTATTTTTTTTTTTTTTACTTTTTTTTTTTTTATTTACCAGGAATTAATTTGGCCTTGGCAGAGGATCTCTTCTCTACGAGTGCCCTTCTAGTTTTATTTAATTAAATTAGTTGGGAATGTGAGAGGTTTTATCTGAGATACTATATCATATGTTACATTTTTGGACATATATACAAAAGCATGGTGCACAAAGAGGTTAATCTAGTGCATAGCATGAAGTCACTTCCTGTGTTACTTGTGATGTTTTCACAAACAGGCCCTCAGCAGACAGAGGAGGAGAGATAGAGGCATGGTGTATCTAGAGTGCTGCTTCACTCATTCCATCCTCTACCTCTCTAGAATGATGATGAAGCTCATTTGTTTTCTTCTGACCCTGTTGGGTAAGTGAAGCAGTTTGACTTAATGTATCCATTATAAATTAATTTACCCATAATTTGTAGATTTGGAATAGATTTTTCACAAGATCTGGCAAAAAGGCTCTTTAGAAAAGTAATAACACACTCAAATAAGGTTTGGTTGATAGAGATGGTCTGTTTTGGCAGGTTGTGCTTTTAGCAATCCCATTTCTACTTTACAACACGATGTGGATGTCTCAGAGGGAGAATCTGTCACCCTGTCCTGCACCTACACAGGGGGCTCGGGTAGTGAGTTGTACTGGTATCAACAACACCTTGGTTCAAAGCCAGAGTACATTTTATTCATAATGGAATCAGGATTCAACAGGACGGCTGATACACCCCTGCCTGGAGTGACTGTTCATATTGACAAGGAGCTCAAGCGAGTGGACATGAAGATCTCTCCAGTGAAGCTGTCTCACTCTGCTCTCTACTACTGTGCCCTGAGGCCCACAGTGACAGGAAACTGAAGGAGTGAAAACAAAAACCTGTCAAGGGGGAATCCACGAGGCAGACCCTTTTCACATCCTCTATCACTCATGTTTATAGTTTTGCAGTAGACCTACTGCAGTGGCCCTGGCAGTAAGGGAGAGGATTGATAACATTGCAGACACACACCAACATCTACTCTATCAAATTTAAGTAAGTAAATGTAAAGCCAAAACACAAACTAAACTTTACTGTAACATATTTATGCATACATCATTTATGTTAAATTATGAAAGGGTGTTTCTATTGCCATTTCTGTATAATTTTGTTTGTACAATAAAGTTTGACCAATTCCTTTTATATAACATAATATTCATGTTTCAATCTAAATAAATTCAAGTTGCATTCAAATGACACCTACACCTTGAGTTCATTCGGCCATTGAATGTTTACTAGGCATTAGGCTTTTGTCATGATTCCATAGAGACTGATTTTAAAACCGTCCCCTGTACACATGAGTGCAATCCCATTCCTCATGGACCTGTCTAACATTGATAATGACAGATAATCTTTGATGGAAACTTTAAAATAACAGCATTCAAAGGAGGGAATCGTAGATGCTTGAGGATTTGTATCTTATGGCCTCTCCTTCAATCAACGCTCCAGAGCCACTGGGCATGACTTCATCACCCCATGATGATTATGATCATGTGTAACTGTCAGAAGGAGGAGCTCAAAGGATACATGCAGCCACAATCCATCTCTGTGGATGTCAGAGGAGAAGACACATTCAGCTCTAGCAATCGTAGACTCCTTACTCGTTTCCTTGTTCTCTTTCCTCTTTCACTGAAGAAATGTCATTACTAATTATTTTTACAGTGCTGTTATTGTTCACTGGTGAGTTACTTTAATGATGAATAGTCTGATTCGAAAATACTACATAGTTTCACAAAACTGTTCTACAATCTATCTATTCTCTAAGGTATACATTAACACTGTTTAGAAGTGATAAATAGAGTTATTTTATGTTGACATTGTATTTTACATATTTATTTGACAGGTGACTCATTTGAGGATTCAGTAACACCCATTGAGACAGAGCAACAAGCTTTAGAGGGTGAAACAGTGACTGTCTCATGCAACTACAGTGGCTCAGTGAGAAGTCTGCACTGGTATCGCCAGTTTGGCACAGCTGCTCCAGAGTTTCTTAATCTCATTTTTGAAGCCGGGACTACTGTTGGAAATGTGTCTGGTGTTGTTCCAAAAATTCACAAGAGCATTCAGCAAGTGGATTTGGAGATTTCCCCTGCTAAGATCTCAGACTCGGGTCTCTACTACTGCGCCCTGCAGCCCACAGTGACAGGAAACCCAGTAACGCTGCACAAAAATCTTTCATTGCGACCTAAGACAGGAGCAAAATGATGGTACACATTCTATGCATACATGAACTGAATGAATTAATAAATAAAGGTAGATATTCATTCATTTATATTCTAATATGCAAAGATGCCATTTTAGTTTCCTCATTTAGAGTATAAACTGAAGAATTCACTTTAAAACTATGACCTTATTCTTGAGATCCCCACAGAATGTTTGTTTTCATCATGGCCCTATTACGCCCTCATAATATACAAGCTCTACTAGTAAGGGCAGAGATCTGCCAATAGAGGGCAGGCAATGGCTTCAGAATTCAGTCTCCTCTCCTTTACACTCTATTTTCACAAACGTCATGGTGTATTCATAGTCATAGGCATACTTATAGTTAATTTTCCCCCAATTTGTGAAATATACCATAATCTGTTTTATAACAATGGCCCCAGGAATTTCCCTTTCTCTTATTACTTCCGCCAAGGAGGTTATGTTTTCGTTGCCGTTTGTCTGCTTGTCTGTTTGTTTGTCTGACAGCAGTATTAAGCAAAAAGTAACAGGCCAATTTTCATCAAACTTGGTGGGAAGGTGGAGCATGGGCCAAAAAATAACCTTCTCTTTTCGGCCTTTTTTTACCAGGAATTAATTTGGCCTTGGCAGAGGATCTCTTCTCTACGAGTGCCCTTCTAGTTTTATTGAATTAAATTAGTTAGGAATGTGAGAGGTTTTATCTGAGATACTATATCAGATGTTAGATTTGTGGACATGTATACAAAAGCATGGTGCACATATGGGTTAATCTAGTCACTAGATTCTAGTGCATAGCATGAAGTCACTTCCTGTGTCACTTGTGTGAAGTTTTCACAAACAGGACCTCAGCAGACAGAGGAGGAGAGATAGAGGCATGGTGTATCTAGAGTGCTGCTCCACTCATTCCATCCTCTACCTCTCTAGAATGATGATGAAGCTCATTTGTTTTCTTCTGGCCCTGTTGGGTAAGTGATGCAGTTTGACTTAATGTATCCATTATAAATTAAATTACCCTAAATTTGTAGACTTGGAATAGATTTTTCACAAGATCTGGCTAAAAGGCTCTTTAGAAAAGTAATAACACACTCAAACAAGGTTTGGTTGATAGAGATGGTCTGTTTTGGCAGGTTGTGCTTTTAGCAATCCCATTTCTACTTTACAACACGATGTGGATGTCTCAGAGGGAGAATCTGTCACCCTGTCCTGCACCTACACAGGGGACACGAGTAGTGAGTTGTACTGGTATCAACAACACCTTGGTTCAAAGCCAGAGTACATTTTATTCATAATGGAATCAGGATTCAACAGGACGGCTGATACACCCCTGCCTGGAGTGACTGTTCATATTGACAAGGAGCTCAAGCGAGTGGACATGAAGATCTCTCCAGTGAAGCTGTCTCACTCTGCTCTCTACTACTGTGCCCTGAGGCCCACAGTGACAGGAAACTGAAGGAGTGAAAACAAAAACCTGTCAAGGGGGAATCCACGAGGCAGACCCCTTTCACATCCTCTATCACTCATGTTTATAGTTTTGCAGTAGACCTACTGCAGTGGCCCTGGCAGTAAGGGAGAGGATTGATAACATTGCAGACACACACCAACATCTACTCTATCAAATTTAAGTAAGTAAATGTAAAGCCAAAACACAAACTAAACTTTACTGTAACATATTTATGCATACATCATTTATGTTAAATTATGAAAGGGTGTTTGTATTGCCATTTTTGTATAATTTTGTTTGTACAATAAAGTTTGACCAATTAAAGTCATGACAATATTTCAGGTTGTAATGACAAATGACACCTACACCTTGAGTTTATTCTGCCATTGAATGTTTACTAGGCATTAGGCTTTTGTCATGATTCCATAGAGACTGATTTTAAAACCGTCCCCTGTACACATGAGTGCAATCCCATTCCTCATGGACCTGTCCAACATTGATAATGACAGATAATCTTTGATGGAAACTTTAAAATAACAGCGTTCAAAGGAGGGAATCGTAGATGCTTAAGGATTTGTAACTTATGGCCTCTCCTTCAATCAACGCTCCAGAGCCACTGGGCATGACTTCATCACCCCATGATGATTATGATCATGTGTAACTGTCAGAAGGAGGAGCTCAAAGAATACATGCAGCCACAATCCATCTCTGTGGATGTCAGAGGAGAAGACACATTCAGCTCTAGCAATCGTAGACTCCTTACTCGTTTCCTTGTTCTCTTTCCTCTTTCACTGAAGAAATGTCATTACTAATTATTTTTACAGTGGTGTTATTGTTCACTGGTGAGTGACTTTAATGATGCATAGTCTGATTCGAAAATACTACATAGTTTCACAAAACTGTTCTACAATCTATCTATTCTCTAAGGTATACATTAACACTGTTTAGAAGTGATAAATAGAGTTATTTTATGTTGACATTGTATTTTACATATTTATTTGACAGGTGACTCATTTGAGGATTCAGTAACACCCATTGAGACAGAGCAACAAGCTTTAGAGGGTGAAACAGTGACTGTCTCATGCAACTACAGTGGCTCAGTGAGAAGTCTGCACTGGTATCGCCAGTTTGGCACAGCTGCTCCGGAATTTCTTAATCTCATTTATGAAGCTGGGACTACTGTTGGAAATGTGTCTCGTGTTGTTCCAAAAATTGACAAGAGCATTCAGCGAGTGGATTTGGAGATTTCCCCTGCTAAGATCTCAGACTCGGCTCTCTACTACTGCGCCCTGGAGCCCACAGTGACAGGAAACCCAGTAACGCTGCACACAAATCTTCCATTGAGTAAGACAGGAGCAAAATGATGCTACACATTCTATGCATACATGACCTGAATGAATGAATAAATAAAGGTACGACATTCATTAATTTATATTCTAATATGCAAAGATGCCATTTTAGTTCCTCATTTAGAGTATAAACTGAAGGATTCACTTTAAAATTATGACCTTATTCTTGAGATCCCCACAGAATGTTTGTTTTCATCATGGCCCTATTACGCCCTCATAATATACCTGTACAAGCTCTACTGGTAAGGGCAGAGATCTGCCAATAGAGGGCAAGGCAATGGCTTCAGAATTCAGTCTCCTCTCCTTTACACTCTATTTTCACAAACTTCATGGTATATTTATAGTCATAGGCATACTTATAGTTAATTTCCCCCCAATTTGTGAAATATACCATAATCTGTTTTATAACAATGGCCCCAGGAATTTCCCTTTCTCTTATTACTTCCGCAAGGAAGTTATGTTTTCCGTTGCCGTTTGTCTGCTTGTCTGTTTGTTTTCTGACAGCAGTATTAAGCAAAAAGTAACAGGCCAATTTTCATCAGACTTGGTGGGAAGGTGGAGCATGGGCCAAAAATAACCTTTTTTATTTACCAGGAATTAATTTGGCCTTGGCAGAGGATCTGTACTCTACGAGTGCCCTTCTAAGTTTTAATTTAATTAAATTAGTTGGGAAATGTGAGAGGTTTTATCTGAGATACTATATTCAATGTTACATTTTTGGACCATGTTATACAAAAGCATGGTGCACATATTGGGTTAATCTAGTGCATAGCATGAAGTCACTTCCTGTGTCACTTGTGTGAAGTTTTCACAAACAGGCCTCAGCAGACAGAGGAGGAGAGATAGAGGCATGGTGCATCTAGAGTGCTGCTCCACTCATTCCATCCTCTACCTCTCTAGAATGATGATGAAGCTCATTTGTTTTCTTCGGCCCTGTTGGTAAGTGATGCAGTTTGACTTAATGATCCATTATAAATTAAATTACACTAAATTTGTAGATTTGGAATAGATTTTTCACAAGATCTGGCAAAAAGGCTCTTTAGAAAAGTAATGAAAAGATCTCGTAATTTCGTTAGATCCAAGGTTTACGGTTTTGCAGGTAGTCCGAACCGGGAAAGTGTTCAACAAGAAATGGTTTATTCCAGCGCAAATTGAACAATCAACTTCGCATACCGAGGTATACGAGAGGAATCTTTCAAAATATTAGCCGAGACTCACGTCTCTTATACAATACAATTAACATGTAAACAATAACCTTAGGTATGGGAGGGGAAATGGTGGGTCTGGGGTAGGTATCAGAACTGAAGGAATCACTGCTAATTAATCTGGTTAGGACTCTCACCCTAATTTAATACATATGTCTGTCCCACACCTAGTTTGGCAATCAACTAGCTGGCTTCATACAAAGGACCAGGATGCAGGGCTGATGGCTCTCAGACAAATGGCAGGAACCAGACCTAATGGGATTAAGAGACAGCTTTGATGTCTCTGTAGATTGACCATTTGTGCATCCTAAATATCTATGACAAATATAGATTTCAATGAAATCTAACAATCCCCTCCTATGATCATCAATCAATCTTACATTATGATCACAATAAAAGTTATAAACAATACAACTAAACATAGTCAAACATTGTTCTAGCATGAACAAACACACATGTCTTCATAGTGTAGTGGTTAAATATTCCTATAGTGTAGTGGTCAAAACTTTCTCATGGTGTGTTTATTCCTTTCGGTGTGGATGTCAAGTACTTAGCTCATAGGTAAAGGCGAAAAACCACGTTGGGAAAATTCCTTTACTGTTCCACAATCGTGTGGCAACACTTGTCTTCTGCAAGCTGTGAGCCGTAGCTAGACATCCTTTTTTTCCTTTATTCATATGTAATTGAATCTGCATTGACTATTATGATATTGGGGGACTAAACTTAATGGGAGCTAATAGTGGCGACCTCGTAGTCATCCTAACAACAATGCACATTGAAACTTTGACAATTGCATAAAGGCTCAAAATTGGAATAATCACTGACATAATCATCTGAAAAATTCCAGAGTAACCTCCCCATGAATCTATCCATCCGTTCCAACCGGGGGTCTTTTCAGGCGTTGTACATTGGTGTAAATGTCCTGTATGTATGCAGAAATGTTCTTGGAGGAATCTGGTATGTAAGTACAACATTCTTGTTTCAGAATTGCGCAAGTACCGCCCTTGTCTGCCAGTACAATATCCAAAGCCATTCTGTTCTGCAGGGCTACCTTCCTAACGGCATGCAACTCTCCATTGACAGCGGACAAGGCTCCTGCGGTGTCATTCGCAATCTTGTCCATAATTGAGGCTACTTCTCTGATCTCATCCAGCGCCACGGTCACGCCATAGTTTGGGACGATGGCTGCAAAGAAACGTTGGGCTGGGGTAGCAACAACTTCATGACTGTTAAACAGATCACGCTTTGCTTTGTGATCAATGCGCACGTCACCGCCTATTCTCATAGCCGGCACCACGTACGCTTCGTAGCAGGCTCCTTTCCAGCCTTGGGGCAAATGTGAATACGCGTGTTTCCCACAAACGAACATAGTTCCATTCATAGCCACCTTCACGTCCGACTCTTGGTGGCTATCCGGCAATGAGATGTTCTCGACGTGGTCGTGCCATGTGATATTGATGCTCTGCTGGCCGACTGCGATCTCATATTCACATCCGCTGTGTCCCATAGGCATCCCAGTGCCATTATTTGTCCAACACAACAAACCTTTGGGTGCATAACTGATTTTTACCCATTCAGGTGGTCCATGTGGAGTTGGCCGCGGGCTGAGGATGACATCTGCCCTGTAGAATGGACTGGTTGTCTTTTTGTATGCAGTTACATAATCCACAAGCGTGAATGGAACTGCTAAATATGGGTATGTGTCTGACGAAGTGGGTAGCAATCCGCATACCCAACATGAATGTTTTCCTTGGGCCTGGGCATATGCGTGTGCAGTGGCGAGGAATGTGTTGTCCTTATGTGCGTCATGGTGGCTGTCATATAAGGAGGAAGCGTTTGGGATGCGGGTCATCACTGTCAGGATCATGGTCGCCATCCACTCGATACGCATTGGCGACGTCGTTCTCATGTTGATGGCTGATGTCGCCACCTTGTTCCTGAAACACACAAGCAGAAAACAAACGGCAGTATGCACTGTACTGCAGAATTAGAGGCATGCATTAACCTAAACTCTTAACTTCTGTTAAAAAAAACTATCAAACCATATCTCGTAGTCAAGTTCGTAATTAAAGTCATCATCTAAATTCCCATCCAATCATCATATCATTGCTAAAAGTAATGATATGATTAACACAAAGAGCATGACTTGAATTTACCCGTAATCATAGGTTTTTTCCTTGCGCCCCGTCAGAGATGGTTGTTCTGGGGGCATGCTTTTTATGCAGTGGGTGAAATGGTTCCATTCAGGTTCCCCCTTCACCATGACTGCAGCGTGGGAAGGTGACAATGCTCTCTGTGTTTTCTCACACTTCAGGTTAGCATTATAGGAACAAACATCTCGGCCCCCCAAACCTACAGTTCTTTTTATAACTTCCTCAGCTAAATCTTCGCCTGCAGCTTCCACTGACTCTGGTTCTATGCGTGTTCTGACCTCCGGCACCAGCGGCTCCTCAGTTTCCTGTGCCTTCTCTCTTACCCCATCACAGTAACCTGGCACTGCCCACTCATCATGGCACAGCCCACTGTCAACTGGGGATTTTCCATCTGGCAACGAACCTAGACCGTCTTTCTCAATAGTCACACACACATCACCTTTGTCAAGCCGCTGACTCTCAGCTGCCGTAAGACACCGTAAGGAGGGCAGACTTAGTTTCCCGGAACCGCAGACATGATGGTCTGTCTCTGATGATCCGTCAATTTCGCAAACCTACTGAATATGTTTTCATCATCATCACTCTCCTTGTCACCCTCTTTGTGATGGTTAAGATGAGGGGTATGTCTACCTCTTCCCTGCGTGTTGCATTGATTTGCCCAATGGCCATGTTTTCCACACTTATGACATGTATCATATGATCTATTTCTGGGTGCATACTGTGATCTGTAGTGTTGATGTTCAGGCGCTTTCCTAGGCCCTTGTGCATTTAAAAGTCTCAACATGCAC
Source organism: Clupea harengus (assembly GCF_900700415.2). Lineage (NCBI taxonomy): Eukaryota > Metazoa > Chordata > Actinopteri > Clupeiformes > Clupeidae > Clupea > Clupea harengus. The sequence goes on from NW_024880104.1 coordinate 18,854, forward strand.
TCCTGTTCAAAATCTGAATCCCAGGTGTTGACACATCTGAGTTTTTGCTCAACTCCACGTTCTACCCTTCTTGCCACATTGATTAGCATGTCTAAGGTAAACGTGGTGTCCTCCCAAGTAGGTGTGGTCAGCTTAACAGCCTGTTTCACCTCTGGATTCAGGCTATGCAACAAGTTAGCCTTTAGCGCCCCATTGTCGCTTGTACCAATATTCTCCTCTGTCAAACCACTCATGCCTGAATGTCTTAAAAACGTTTCAATGAATCTTTGAGAAAAATCATCCACAGCCTCATTAATCTTTTGTTTGCAAGCGGCAATCTTTGCCCAATCAGTGCTTGCATTAGTGGAACTTTGAATGAACTCACGTAATGCCTGCCAGCCCTCATCTATCTTCTGTTGGCTGTCTCCTAGCCCACTTTCAACAACCCGCCTAATTTTGTTTGCTTCAGATGCATTGAGAACAGTACACATCATCGCTACGCCATCCAATGGATGCAAACGATAAATGTTGCGCAACCGGTTTATTTTAGACCACGCCTCCATCCCCGATTTCCGAGGATGCTGCATATCTTTAGACCATAGATCAATGTCCTGGGGTTTTGCCGGTTTATAACTGTACACTACATTTCCACCAGCATGTCTGGTTGTCAAAGGTCGCAATCTGGCTGGTCCACCATCCAAATCCATTTCATCATCACTGTCCTCACACACATCACTGTCTGTGTGGGGTGCCATGGCTGACTGAAGCATCTTCCGTGTTGCTGTCTGAGCAGCCTCTCTCATTTCATAAAAAGGATACAAAGTCTCGCCAGGTAACGTCATATTATCAGAAACATTCATCCCTTTCCCAGATCGCGCAGCCTGAGTCAATATCAGTTTCTCTGCCTTCCGCGATCTCACATCCTCTGCTAGCGCTCTGACCTTATTTTTCTCCACGAGTAATTGTCTATCGGTCTCAGCCTTTTCGGCCTTCAACTTTGACAACTCCCTAGACAATTCCTCATATTTCTCCTTTTCCTCATGACAATATCTTTCTGTCTCAGCCTTCTGGGCAGCTTTTTGCTTACGCGTAACTTGACTCAGAATTATCAAAGCATACGGCAATTTGTTTTTGTCCGACATTCGCTGCATTTTTCCCCACGCGCGCTTTGCATCGTCAATAGGCCACAGATTATCATTGTCAGGCACAATGTCATATTTAGTTTCTAGCTTCCTTTGTACCACATCTACTTTCAAATAGTTATTAAGAAACCCTTTTACTGACGTAATTATGGTTCCTTCATCAATTTCAGGCACATCTCGCCCACCCTTCGTATCGGTGGGTCTCTGTTTAACTTTCTCGTTCTTTCCAATCATTTTGGCTTTTGCCACAACACGAAAAACTAGATCTCAGGGTATTATCTTTCCTCCTGATGAAACTCACTATGTCAACAGACGGTCGTTTGTGATTTCAGTCGTAATTTTCAAATTAAACGTCTGATTTCGACAAAGTATTCCTCTTCAATACACAACGTCTCTATTATGCAACCAAAACCAGTTACCTCATCTATCACAGTCTCACACACTGTAAAAGACGGGAAAACTGCGATTTAATTCTACAAGACCTCCAAGTATTAATAAAGTTAATTGTCAGGAATCACCAAACACCGAGCTTTAACACAAAAACACAGCTGAAGCCTTCCACTTCACTGAGTTAAAAAACACAACGGTAGTACCCTTGCTACGCAACCTATCCTAATGAGCAGTTTACTCTGCGTTCACCCTGCAAAAATCAATACTGGAAACTATTTGCGCCAGGACTACACGTTTTGTATGGTTTTTCCGAAAAGGGCATACAAGCACCTTTAACACATACAACACACGGGAAATTCTGTCCCGCAAAAACCAAAGTGCATACAATTACGGATAAATGTACCACTTACTCATAAGTGATCTGTCTCGGAAAACACACGTTCACTTATGGGCCCAATTTTTACAAGTCCTTATATCTGCTCAATGGATCTAAAGTCACAGCAACTTTCGGTTCTTTTTTTCAGCGAAGTAGAAATGTAAAATATTCTCTCACCGTATTTTTTTTCTTCTTCTTGAAACTGGGTGGACAACACCAAATGAAAGATCTCGTAATTTCGTTTTAGATCCAAGGTTACGGTTTTGCAGGTAGTCAGGAACTCGGGAAAGTGTTCAACAAGAAATGGTTTATTCCAGCGCAAATTGAACAATCAACTTCGCATACCGAGGTATACGAGAGGAATCTTTCAAAATATTAGCCGAGACTCACGTCTCTTATACAATACAATTAACATGTAAACAATAACCTTAGGTATGGGAGGGGAAATGGTGGGTCTGGGGGTAGGTATCAGAACTGAAGGAATCACTGCTAATTAATCTGGTTAGGACTCTCACCCTAATTTAATACATATGTCTGTCCCACACCTAGTTTGGCAATCAACTAGCTGGCTTCATACAAAGGACCAGGATGCAGGGCTGATGGCTCTCAGACAAATGGCAGGAACCAGACCTAATGGGATTAAGAGACAGCTTTGATGTCTCTGTAGATTGACCATTTGTGCATCCTAAATATCTATGACAAATATAGATTTCAATGAAATCTAACAGTAATAACACACTCAAATAAGGTTTGGTTGATAGAGATGGTCTGTTTTGGCAGGTTGTACTTTTAGCAATCCCATTTCTACTTTACAACACGATGTGGATGTCTCAGAGGGAGAATCTGTCACCCTGTCCTGCACCTACACAGGGGACACGAGTAGTGAGTTGTACTGGTATCAACAACACCTTGGTTCAAAGCCAGAGTACATTTTATTCATAATGGAATCAGGATTCAACAGGACGGCTGATACACCCCTGCCTGGAGTGACTGTTCATATTGACAAGGAGCTCAAGCGAGTGGACATGAAGATCTCTCCAGTGAAGCTGTCTCACTCTGCTCTCTACTACTGTGCCCTGAGGCCCACAGTGACAGGAAACTGAAGGAGTGAAAACAAAAACCTGTCAAGGGGGAATCCACGAGGCAGACCCTTTTCACATCCTCTATCACTCATGTTTATAGTTTTGCAGTAGACCTACTGCAGTGGCCCTGGCAGTAAGGAAGAGGATTGATGACATTGCAGACACACACCAACATCTACTCTATCAAATTTAAGTAAGTAAATGTAAAGCCAAAACAAACTAAACTTTACTGTAACATATTTATGCATACATAATTTATGTTAATTATGAAAGGGTGTTTTATTGCCATTTCTGTATAATTTTGTTTGTACAATAAAGTTTGACCAATTAAAGTCCTTTTATATAACACAATATTCATGTTTCAATCGAAATAAATTCAAGTTGCATTCAAATGACACCTACACCTTGAGTTCATTCGGCCATTGAATGTTTACTAGACATTAGGCTTTTGTCATGATTCCATAGAGACTGATTTTAAAACCGTCCCCTGTATACATGAGTGCAATCCCATTCCTCATGGACCTGTCCAACATTGATAATGACAGATAATCTTTGATGGAAACTTTAAAATAACAGCGTTCAAAGGAGGGAATCGTAGATGCTTGAGGATTTGTAACTTATGGCCTCTCCTTCAATCAAAGCTCCAGAGCCACTGTGCATGACTTCATCACCCCATGATGATTATGATCATGTGTAACTGTCAGAAGGAGGAGCTCAAAGAATACATGCAGCCACAATCCATCTCTGTGGATGTCAGAGGAGAAGACACATTCAGCGCTAGCAATCGTAGACTCCTTACTCGTTTCCTTGTTCTCTTTCCTCTTTCACTGAAGAAATGTCATTACTAATTATTTTTACAGTGCTGTTATTGTTCACTGGTGAGTTACTTTAATGATGCATAGTCTGATTCGAAAATACTACATAGTTTCACAAAACTGTTCTACAATCTATCTATTCTCTAAGGTATACATTAACACTGTTAAGAAGTGATAAATAGAGTTATTTTATGTTGACATTGTATTTTACATATTTATTTGACAGGTGACTCATTTGAGGATTCAGTAACACCCATTGAGACAGAGCAACACGCTTTAGAGGGTGAAACAGTGACTGTCTCATGCAACTACAGTGGCTCAGTGAGAAGTCTGCACTGGTATCGCCAGTTTGGCACAGCTGCTCCGGAGTTTCTTAATCTCATTTTAGAAGCCGGGACTGCTGTTGGAAATGTGTCTCGTGTTGTTCCAAAAATACACAAGAGCATTCAGCGAGTGGATTTGGAGATTTCCCCTGCTAAGATCTCAGACTCGGCTCTATACTACTGCGCCCTGGAGCCCACAGTGACAGGAAACCCAGTAACGCTGCACAAAAATCTTCCATTGAGTAAGACAGGAGCAAAATGATGCTACACATTCTATGCATACATGACCTGAAGGAATGAATAAATGAAGGAAGACATTCATTCATTTATGTTCTAATATGCAAAGATGCCATTTTAGTTTCCTCATTTAGAGTATAAATTGAAGGATCCATAAAATGATCAATTTCCCTCTCGCCAAGTGACTGTATGGGTCATGAGATTTTTCTAGAATGAATGAAGCTGTACTGATGACCTGAAATATTGCATTTGCTAAAAGGTTAAAAGACATTCACTCCCCCTTCATAAAATTATCATATTATAGGGGCTGTTAGAGATGCAGGCACACCTGGGCCCAGTCTTAATGGGCCCAAAAAATATAACTATGTTGCATGAGTCCTGACCTTAGGCAAGCTCTCTGTGTTTTATCCACAAAATAAACAAATTCAGACCTTTGAGGTAGGGACAGGAGGCATGGCTTGAACTATCCAATAGAGATGCAAACAGTTATAATAGTGCCTATTCCAGTCAATTGGTTATGGGCGCATTCTCATCAAAATACGCAATTGCCATTGGGCACTTTACAATATATGCCCTGCCCCATTAAAGCGCTACCCTCTATCATTTCTGAGATAATGTTGGTTTAGGGTGTTTTAGTGTGTACAAAATCATATACAAACATGTAAAAAAATCATATACAAACATGTACAAAATCATGGAAAGAACATAAGTACTGACCCAAACCGTGCAAGAGAAAAGTAGGTCCATGTTGTGTTTCTTCTACATGGATGGGTGGGGGGTCTTTGCCATGTCGTGCACCTGTGGTGACAGGAGAGTGATGCCAGCCCTGATGCCACTGAATCTTGTGATATCACTGGTGAAAGCAAACATGTGACTATGACATCAGAGGCCAAAGCATACATGATGAAACTCATTTGGAAACATTTGGAGAGGATGACAAACACACAGACAGAAATTCTCATGGCATTAAGTTAAATCACCTGCAACAAGAAAACTGGGCAAAACCATATCTATTTAACACCACTTAGCCAGCATTTATATCTCACCTACTCCATCTATGCTGCATTAATTATATAAAACTAAATATTAAATATATAAATCATTTTAAACATCTGTCTGAAGTAGCGATGTAAACTGATACAAATGTCTAAGACATCACACAGTACATCAAAACACATGGCGGAATATGTTTTATACCTGTTGATCCATCTACAGTACAGCATCAGCTTGGAGGGAATTATAAAAGTAATAACAATGACAAATCAATACATGATATATTCGTGGGGCTAAATCTGTTCACTGATCAGTTTTATTTTCAAAGATGAAGGCTTGTTGTTCTAAAGTACATGACTTGAGTACCACACAATTGGCAATAATGAGAAAAAGGTTCTAGGTATACGGTTCTAGGTATACATTTTGAATTGCGTGTGAATATAGAAATATGATTAGTATTAGACTCCTTGTTAAAATTGCATAACACAACATACAATGACTGAAAACAACTCCTCTTACCTTCAAAGAATGTACTGGTCCAACTGACATTCAAAGCCAACAAAGACTGCTGCACATAATGATGTGAGGCACACCATGGAGGCTAAACACACCTGCCACTTGGATGGGAACTTCCTGTTGACACACATTCACTATTTACATTCTGCACATGCTTAAAGAGGAAGACAGTGGCACTGGTATACTTGAATAAGATGTCATAAGATGATTGGTTCAAATATGTTCAAATACAGTAAATGAATGTATATCGTGAGTGCAATCTTTCTGTGCTCGCCAAAGATAAGGGAAGAGCTGCTGTCACTCACATTATAACAGTAGTAATGTTGTGGAAAACATGTGCGGGTAAGACTGGAAATAAACTGCTGTAAAGAAGTACTGTTCAGTAGATCAGCATTGAGTTATGGTATTAGCAATACCAAGGTCATAGTTTAAATGTACTCACAAGCACAGATATGTGATCATTTGGGGTTGGGTACACTAAATCAATTCAGTGCATAACCTTTCAGGTAGAGCTGAATGTGAAGTGGAAGGACACTGGTGCACTGCAGATAATTCTCCTGTTGTTGAAAGTTTCACACTCCACCCCGCACTTTTTGTTTGGACAAAAAGACCATTTATTTGCTGACATTATATTCTGCTATTCCCCTCCTAAAGACATGCTGCTATAAACAGAGTTTGCATTACGCCGAGGCCCGGGTACATGCTGTTATTCCCCTTGAAATATACTGCTAATTTTCAGTTTTTGTTGGTAGACCGTGAGTGTTGGGTTGCATTGTGAATGTGTACTGTGTGTATTGCCTATAGATACATGTGGTGTTAAATTCTCTTTTAGTTCTCTTTTCTAATTTGAAATCTAATTCATTTTTGATTTATGTACACTGTTGGTCTAGGATGAACATTATTTCAATGGCAATAAAGGCAATACAAAAAAAGTTTTGCTTATTTGTGTATTCATTGATTTTTTTTTTTTTTTGTTATGTAATTTCTTATCTACAGTGCATCACAAAGTGATTCGGTCAATAATTATGTATCCGTTAGTACAGTGTAACTGATACATATAGCGCAAAATATGCATAATATATTGACTTAAAAAGACCACATTGGTATTTTGTGATTACATAAAACTAGCAATAGGTTTAGTGTTAGGATTGGTCTTATGAACGATCAAAGTATCTAAGTGCTTTTAAGAAATTATGATAAAGATATTGTATTAAGATAAGATATTGCAAAAGAATTACTGTAACTATTATTAAGTGAAAGATGTTCTATTTGTTGTTAGACATTGCCATCTAGTGGTCACTTGAAAATGTTCAACAATGTAAAAAAAAACTAAATGTTCCCCTTAAATGCCAATAGATGTCAGTGCATACCAGCCTTTTCTCATGTCAGTCTCCTTCACAGCTCCCCCTATCGTTAGACTTAGCACTCTCTTGTCTGCAGAAATACATGCGTCTAGTCAAATGACACCTCATAGATATGATGTGTTATAAGATGTCATTGTAATGTGGTGGAATTACAATCATAAAATATTAGATAAAGAGGTTATCCCTACTTCATGCATGCATTTAGACCTTTATGGGTGAGCTGCTGCTCAATATCAGGTGCTGCCAACATTTCTGTTGTACACTGGCTTAAGTGTCCTATACTATCATATCATGTGCATTGTGTTGGTTAGAAACCAGATCAAGGCATATTTATATTCAACGACAGTCAGTAGGTATGAGACAATGAAGGGTTTTCTGTTTTCTTCTGTAAGGAGTTCCTTCTATAATAAATTTATTTTATTATTGTGAAATAAGTATGCAGGCCTCTGCCATCTCAAACATTGGTACACCAAAGAAGTGTCTTTTATAATACTCTTGCAGATATGTTTATAGAGAACCTCTACAAATTCAACAGCGTCATAGTCTCTGAACCATGGGAGGAAACGGTAACAGTGTACAGCCTGTTGAATGTCCTACTGTGTGTGTGCTCACATCATCAGAATCAGAATCATCTTTATCATGCAGGTCTTTTGAACGTTATAAAACTACAGACTAAGCCTAATGGCTGATAATGTACAGTACAGAACTTCTAGCTGCCACCAAATACTAAACATGTCAGAAGGAGATATATTTCTTTATTTATACCGTAACCACATACAGAAAAATATATTGTCTGTATAAACTGTCAGAACCAAGATCTCTCATCTTGCAATTTCTTATCATGTGTCTATCTATGATGTAAATCGAGGAATCAGAGTGTGTTTATTATGTCTTCTTTAAAAAGACTCACCGATTCACTGAGATACTCTGCAGAAGAAGCTGTCAGTATGAGCACAAATAAAGAAGGCTGAGGTCACTTGAGGCGGCACTGACCTTCAGTTGAACTGGACAGACTGCACAGGAAATCATAGCCTTAAAGCCCCTTAAGCTGTCATTTGTTTCTCAAGTAATTTAATTTGTAAGTAATGTGCATCAATAAAGATACAAGACATGGCATACGGTCTAAAACACACACTTTGTGCCTGATATTCTGTGTCTAATGTGACAGACATTTTATTTTGTATGATTTTTATTTTTATAAATATATTATGCACATCACCCAAAGACACAAAACATATAAAAACATGCAAAAGTCCTTTTTGTTTGTTTGTAAATCTTTTTAATGTGTCAGAAAATGAGGGCAGAAAAAAACGCTGAGTGTGACATTGATTGACACCCATTTGAAAAGGGCCATGCATATGCACACCTCACTTTGCAAGGTGCAGTGCAAGATGCTCTCGCCTGTCTTCCTGTCCTCATTCTCTCGCACCTCCCACACACCCACAAACACACACGAGCACGTACACACACACACACACACACACACACACACACACACACACACCCACGCACACACACACAAACACGCGTGCACACTCTTGTACACACATCCTGTCTCAGAAAGCGGCGGAGCAGAAAAACAACCACAGACGCCTCTGACGCAGACAGGAGGTGAGCCGCCATTTCTTATTTCTGTACTGCGCCCACTTCCTGTGGAACATAGTGCACTCATGCGCAAACCCATCAGTCCCTCCAGCCTACAACCCACTATCTGCAGCAAGCCATCTCCCCAGTCACCACACCTTGGGGCCAAACACCATGGCTGCTGTTGTTGTTTCTAAGATGTTCTGTCAGATGTTTTCCGAGCATAATAAGGTCATGTGAACCAGGCAATGACACCATTTTGCAAGCAACATAGTTTTATGATGTCCCCACATTGTATCATTACTGGTGAAGTACAGCATATCATCAAATTTGGAAAAGAACAATACATGGGTGATTATATCTGCAGGTGCTGCAATACCAAATAAGTTTACACAATAATAAATGCTGATCCTGTGTCCATCAGCACACTATGACATGAAGTGCCACATTAAATGAATTACCGTTACAGTAACAAGGAGATAGATGTCTCCTGTATTACCTTGTTTGTCTTCTTTTTCTCAATCTGTGTGAGTGTGTGTCTATGAGTGTGTGCAGGTACAGCACGTGGTTGTGTGCATGAGCATTTGGGACAGACTCTTTCTCTAAGACTGCGTGGGGTCTGGCTAAATGTCTCAGTGTGATCAGACACAGAATGCATAGAATATGCTGCATTCTATTCACTATCTGTTGACATGCATGTGAGGTATTTATTGAAGCAGCCTACTCACAATCAGCAACATATAACACCTCCAAAGATTATAAATCAATATATATCATTACCAAAGACAAAGGCTTGCTCTAGTGGAATCATCAGGACGTCCACTCTCATCTCATGCAAGCTTAATGAAAGTACATGAAACTAAATACAATGATTTAAAATAGATGTAACTGAGTACAGTGGATGTGAAACAGCCTAACCGTAGGGGTGCAACAAAGACCGTACCAGGCCGACTGTTGGTTTTAACCCCATTAGGGTGAGCACTTGCCAGTCCTGTAGTCACGTCTCAATCTGTTTGTACTAATGCATTTGTGACCCTGGTTTGTTTAAGCCAGTGTATTTTGGCATTATAAACTCAGTCAGTCTTTCATAATCACTTAGTGAAATGTTCATTACACATGACCTTGAACCATAGCCTTGACATTTAGTAAACAAATCTGGATGTTATAAGATTGTGCTGATGGCAGTATTTTTTATGACTTTATAAAATGTATAACTTGACCTGCTGTTGCATGATCTCACAATGTTTGTGTCTCCAACATCATAGTTTCAATTTCCACACAAGTACTGATGAGTATGCCTTCATTTATAGTAATGTGCTATGAGTCAAATGACAAGATGTGACTGGGGAAAGTACATTGCAATAAATATATTTGAATAAATGTAAACAGATCTGAATGTCAAGCTTAACCCTTTCTTTATGCGCTTTCCCCTCCTGTCCGTTTGCTTCTGCTGCAGGTCATTATTACTCTTTCAAATAGAGGGGATTAAAAACATTATTGTCTGTCTCTAGAGATAGGTCTGATGGACATCATATATACTATGTAATAACATGATCATTTTATTAACTTAAGTCATATCTGGTTCTGATTAATGAAATTGATTATGAAATTAAACAGACTTAAGAATACTAAGTATATTAATTTAACCAATGCAAGGTATTGACCTATTTAGTTTATATTGTCTGCCTTTCGTCCTGACACGAGCTCCCCCCTTGCACCATACCAAGTCCTTTCTGATTCACTGGGACAGTCCCAGCCATGCCTCCGTTTCACATTATGACCTGTACAGACCTTCTCGTACCAACACTTTCTTAAACTCATTTTGTACAAATTCCATAGCCTCCACGTAACCAATAGACGTAAGGCTGCATCCAATTCTTTTTCACACATAAATAACACGTTGACTAGTATTACTGTCATGGAAAACAGTTCAATGTTCTCATTTAGTCACTTATCTAGGCTGAGCACTTCAAAGCATGAAAACACTAGTTCTGTTATCTCTCGAAGTGGGCATGACACAGAAAAACAGACAGGCAGCCCAGGAAACATGAGTGATTTTATTTCAATGGAAAACAGGTGGTGTGGATGTGGGTAGTGAATTATCTCTGCTTTACACACTTCGCCAATTGCAGCTGCTCGTGCATGTGAGCTTGTTTTTCCGCCATAGATGACTTTGATGTTCTAGGGTGGAAAACATGACACCTTTGCCGGAAGATGAGGAAGACCGCAAGGCAATGACATGTTTTTTTTATGTCGCCCTGCTTTTGTTTTAATACTACATAATTTCTATTATTGCGAAACCCTAACATATAATGTATTGCACTACCAATACCATTACAGCTCATAACCACATACTTATAGCTCAGCTTTAGCTTCTGCGTCTTGAATGAATGGTTCTATGGACAGCACACACAAACACCCTCACACACACACACACACACACACACACACATACACACACACACACACACACATTTCCACAGAACTTCCATTACTTACTGTGCATTGTATTCTAAAGCCAATGCTCTCTATAGAATGGTGGCATAGTTGTATCTCATCTGACATAATGTGCTGACTGAGTCAAACCAGTCAGCCATCTCTCATGGTGGACTAGAAAAACAATGACGTGACACAGAGAGACAGATACATGCAAACCTATGTGAATATTTCACATAAAAATGTAATTCACTCATTTTGGATGACCAACTTTGTCTCAGCCTCAGTCCAAACAGTAGCCATGTTGCCATGTTGCCATGACATTTGGTCATTCAAAGCAGAAAGCACAGTAGATATTAGTCACAAACTGTACAGCAAGAATGGGGCCAGACTGGTTTCAGGATAGAGGTCACAGTTTGAAGAGGGAATGTGCATCATGGAACTTCTTTCCTGAGAGTCAAAACGAGTATAAAATAGAAATCATACGTATAATGATGACCAGTAATGACATTTAGACTTAGACATATAATGATAGACTTACCTTACATAACATGACATGACTTTTACCTCTTACCTCTTTAAGTGCTTGCCTTGTTTTTGCAAGTTAAAGGTCACTTTCGGTGTAGAGGTCTTATTGCGGTGAGAACTATTATTATTTTCTATTCCGTCCCATGATTCCCTATCATTTCATAACTGTGTTAGTATTGTCCTTCTATTATCACTTAACTGACACATACAGTGGTAAGGCAACCAATCCACACAATTGCCTTTGCAAACAACGCTATGGGTGCCAGTTTTAGGATGAGAATATTTATGTAGGTCGGACACTGCCTGTTGTGCATATACAAAGTAGATATGAAGATTTCAATTCAACACAGGCTGCTAAATTCCTTGTTGTAGTAGGGCCATATCTATGTTGTATGTTTATGTCTGTAGCTAAACAAACCAGCTGGCCTCCACTCTCATCAGACAGCATACCTTGCTATGGCATACCACAGGCTACCCAGACAATACATCAGGACTCTACTCTCATACTTACAATCAGTAAGCTGTGGTTGGGATGGAAATGTTGGTTAACCGAGCCCACCAACTATACATAACCAATAGGAAACAGGTGAACAATAAATATCTAATAATACTTAAAGCCTGCCTCATTAGAAACAGATGTCACATACGAACCTATGTGAATATTTCACATTTAAATGTAATTCACACATTTTGGATGACCAACTTTGTCTCAGCCTCAGTCCAAACAGTAGCCATGTTGCCATGTTGCCATGACATTTGGTCATTCAAAGCAGAAAGCACAGTAGATATTAGTCACAAACTGTACAGCAAGAATGGGGCCAGACTGGTTTCAGGATAGAGGTCACAGTTTGAAGAGGGTATGTGCATCATGGACCTTCTGTGCTGAAAGCCAAAAAGAGTATAAAATAGAAATCATACGTATAATGATGACCAGTAATGACATTTAGACTTAAACATATAATCATAGACTTACCTTGCATAATATGACATGACTTTTACCTCTTACCTCTTTAAGTGCTTGCCTTGTTTTTGCAAGTTAAAGGTCACTTTCGGAGTAGAGGTCTTATTGAGGTGAGAACTATTATTATTTTCTATTCCGTCCCATATCATTTCACAACTGTGTTAGTATTGTCCTTCTATTATCACTTAACTGACACATACAGTGGTAAGGCAACCAATCCACACAATTGCCTAGGCAAACAATGCTATGGGTGCTAGTTTTAGGATGAGAATATTTATGTAGGTCGGACACTGCATGTTGTGCATATACAAAGTAGATATGAAGATTTCAATTCAACACAGGCTGCTGAATTCCTTGTTCTGGTGGGGCCATTTCTATGTTGTATGTTTATGTCTGTAGCTAAACAAACCAGCTGGCCTCCACTCTCATCAGACAGCATACCTTGCTCTGGCATACCACAGGCTACCCAGACAATACATCAGGACTCTACTCTCATACTTACAATCAGTAAGCTGTGGTTGGGATGGTAATGTTGGTTAATGGAGCCCACCAACTATACATAACGTCTCGGTTAAGTACGTAACCTCGGTTCCTTGAGCAGGAACCAGACATAACAGTATGGTACATGACGTCAGTCATGAGCCCAAATCGAAGCATTTATCCATTCACGCCTGAAAGGCCGCGAGATCTGTCAGCGCGAGCTCCTGAGCCCGCCCCTCAGGAGTCCTTATCTTACGATGTGCCCACAGATCTCCCTTGGAAAGAAACTGAGCAAGACAATCAATCCAAGGTCACACTGTACACGCCAACTTTGTTATGTCTGGTTCCTGCTCAAGGAACCGAGGTTACGTACGTAACCGAGACGTTCCTTGTCGCAGTTCACTGCGACATAACAGTATGGGACCCTATACATTCCGCGTGATAATACAGTGGCAGCCAATCACACACACCAGCTTTATTGAAGCCTTTGCCCTAATAGAGGTTCATACGGCCGCTGGCGGTGAACATATTAACAGGGCCACCTTTATCATAGGCGACAGGGATCCGTGATCCCGCGCCCGTAGGAAAACCCTGGGATGTTTCATGTGCAACATAACATGTAGACACTAATGAACACACTTATCATATATATCGTTCTCAGGCCAGGGGATTCAGAGATCGCTTGCCCGCAGAACGCTATGAAGAAAACTAGGTTCAGCCACATCTAACATATAGAATCTAATGAAAGTGTGGCGAGAACTCCAGCTTGCAGCTTTGCAAATATCTTCCACCATCTCTCGAAGTGGGCATGACACAGAAAAACAGACAGGCAGCCCAGGAAACATGAGTGATTTTATTTCAATGGAAAACAGGTGGTGTGGATGTGGGTAGTGAATTATCTCTGCTTTACACACTTCGCCAATTGCAGCTGCTCGTGCATGTGAGCTTGTTTTTCCGCCATAGATGACTTTGATGTTCTAGGGTGGAAAACATGACACCTTTGCCGGAAGATGAGGAAGACCGCAAGGAAATGACATGTTTTTTTTATGTCGCCCTGCTTTTGTTTTAATACTACCTCATTTCTATTATTGCGAAACCCTAACATATAATGTATTGCACTACCAATACCATTACAGCTCATAACCACATACTTATAGCTCAGCTTTAGCTTCTGCGTCTTGAATGAATGGTTCTATGGACAGCACACACAAACACCCTCACACACACACACACACACACACACACACACACACACACACACACACACACACCACACACACACACACCCTCACACACACACACACACACACACACACACATTTCCACAGAACTTCCATTACTTACTGTGCGTTGTATTCTAAAGCCAATGCTCTCTATAGAATAGTGGCATAGTTGTATCTCAACTGCAAAACATCTGACATAATGTTCTGACTGAGTCAAACCAGTCAACCATCTCTCTCATGGTGGACTAGAAAAACAATGACGTGACATAGAGAGACAGATACATGCAAACCTATGTGAATATTTCACATTTTAATGTAATTCACTAATTTTTGATGACCAACCTTGTCTCAGCTTCAGTCCAAACAGTAGCCATGTTGCCATGTTGCCATGCCATTTGGTCATTCAAAGCAGAGAGCACAGTAGATATTAGTCACAAACTGTACAGCAAGAATGGGGCCAGACTGGTTTCAGGATAGAGGTCACAGTTTGAAGAGGGTATGTGCATCATGGACCTTCTGTGCTGAGAGTCAAAAAGAGTATACAATAGAAATCATACGTATAATGATGACCAGTAATGACATTTAGACTTAAACATATAATCATAGACTTACCTTGCATAATATGACATGACTTTTACCTCTTACCTCTTTAAGTGCTTGCCTTGTTTTTGCAAGTTAAAGGTCACTTTCGGTGTAGAGGTCTTATTGCGGTGAGAACTATAATTATTTTCTATTTCGTCCCATGATTCCCTATCATTTCATAACTGTGTTAGTATTGTCCTTCTATTATCACTTAACTGACACATACAGTGGTAAGGCAACCAATCCACACAATTGCCTATGCAGACAACGCTATGGGCCAGTTTTAGGATGATAATATTTATGTAGGTCGGACACTGCCTGTTGTGCATATACAAAGTAGATATGAAGATTTCAATTCAACACAGGCTGCTAAATTCCTTGTTGTAGTGGGGCCATTTCTATGTTGTATGTGTATGTCTGTAGCTAAACAAACCAGCTGGCCTCCACTCTCATCAGACAGCATACCTTGCTGTGGCATACCACAGGCTACCCAGACAATACATCAGGACTCTACTCTCATACTTACAATCAGTAAGCTGTGGTTGGAATGGAAATGTTGGTTAACCGAGCCCACCAACAATACATAACCAATAGCAAATGGAAACAGGTGAACAATACAGCTCTAATAATACTTAAAGTCTGCCTCATGAGACACTTATACAGGTGTGCAATCAGTGGCTAATGCAGGATCCATGAAAGA
>NW_024880105.1:0-34360 GCF_900700415.2 Clupea harengus
ATTCCATACTGAATATTCTGTTTAGATCAAAGGTTTGTTTCGACATACCGTGATATTTCAGATGATAGAACAGTTGAAATGAATGCATGAATCGGAGGATTAAAGATGAGACGTGAAGGGTGTCAACAAATCCACATAAATTGCAACATAGCCTACTACCTTCTCAGAGGCTATTGTCCGACGATAGTTATGTGGTATGCCACTGTGTTGACATACAACTTTAACTGTGATGTGTTTTTGTTTCATTTCGCAACTTATTTACTGTATAATTAACGGTAGCAGGTGCCCGTTTGTAAACATTCCACATTTAATTTGCTTAAAACACACAGCAGTAGGCTACTGTCAAATTAGCTGTCACTTGGCTATTACCTGACCAATACCTTTCAAACTCGGTGATAGTAGTCACAACTAATTTGTCCTTCATTCTATCAAATATGATGAAATTTGGTATTGCACCCGTGGGGCAAGCATGAGTAGAGTTTTGTTCGGTTATCTGGCGCTGAAAAAAACACACAGAAGTACTGTCAAATCAGAAAGAAAATCAGCTGTCACTCGGCTATTACCTGACCAATAGCTTTCAAACTCGGTAATAGTATTCACAACTAATTTGTCCTTCATTCTATCAAATATGATGAAATTTGGTATTGCACCCGTGAGGCAAGCGTGAGTAGTTTTGTTCGGTTATCTGGCGCTGCCCTCTAAAAATCGATTTTCCCTTTGCAATGCCTTCCTTTATAGACAATAATGATCATACACTCCCATTGCACTGAAACAACCACACTCAAACGAGGAGATATTGTATCAATTAGCCTATTAAGTATTGTATTGTATTAATTGCACTGAGTTCAACGTTACAGCAACATAACTTTGCTCCAGACGCTATCTGATTGATCCGTGTGCATCACCGTTCTCCCTCTTTCTCTCTCTGCCACATCCACCCTGTAACCTACGTGTTGCTCAATTATACATTATACATTATAGGAGCAAGACTAATATAGCCTACAACACTGTATTAACATTAGATGGGGGACCAGGATGAAAATGTGACCTGGAATCATAGTGCAAACATTTTGATTGACGTCGGCAAATTCATTGCAGCGGGACAACTTACCGGACTTTTACCGGAACAGGAAAGTGGGTGAAAGGCCAATATTGACGTTAGGATACATTTGTGACACGAAATACAACGGTTGACGATTCAGTAGGCTACAAGTGGCAAAAAGACAGCTGATCCACCAAAAAATCAACCTAAAAGAAAATTGACATGCTTGGTTGGTCAGTAATCAGTCTAGAGAGGGCAGATAACCGAACAAAACTCTACTGACGCTTGCCTCACGGGTGCAATTACATATGCCGTTTAATCATATTAGGTAGAATGAAGGACAAATTAGTTGTGAATACTATCACCGAGTTTGAAAGGTAGCCTATTGGTCAGGTAATAGAGTGACAGCTGATATTCTTTCTGATTTGACAGTAGCCTACATCTGTGTGTTTTAAGCAAATAAAATGTGGAATATTTACAAACGGGCACCTGCTGTCTTTATACAGTAAATAAGTTGCGAAATGAAACAAAAACATATCACAGTTAAAGTTGTATTAGTATTGATTGATTCACATTGATATGAATGGATGACATGAAGTGGCGAAAAATGAATATGAAAGTATTTGTTCGGTGAATTAGCGCGCGTTCTCTCCAAACAGACGCAGTAAAAGTTTTTTTAATGTCATCCTCTGAGAATGTAGTATGTTGCAATTTATGTGATTTCTTTGCAGACACACAAGTGGTTCCCCAAGGGTTGTGCGTGTTGCAAAGCAATTCAACGCAAGAACTGTAGGTTTTATTTTGAGTGAAGTAAGCATATTTATTGCAGCGGGACAAAGGAAAAAAACTTACCGGAGCATGAAAGTGTAGTGGGCGAAAGGCTTAATGTTATGAATAGGCTACATGTGTTACACGAAATACAAAGGTTGGCAATTCAATACCAGTGGCGAAAAAGGCAGATTACATGATGCAGAAGTTCGTTTATTGATACATGTTTTAATGACGGTGACAGCGCTTTAAAACGACGTGTTTATAAGTTACATTATTCGAAGGTGAAAGATAGAAGGCGAGAGAATCGCCAGGTGTAGGCCTACCTGTGAAGTGGATTTAACTTGCGCCCACACCATTGTGATACAAACACTGACAACACACACACATAATGAGAAGGTACACCAGGCGATTCTCGAGCCTTTTATCTTTCACTTTTGTATGTAACTTATAAACACGTCGTTTTAAAGCGCTGTGGCTGTCCTTAAAATATGTGTCAATAAACGAACTTCTACATCATGTGAAGCAGACATGTTGACTTCACTTCTTATTAAGATATTTTAAATATGAAATGTTCAATGCCTTATCGTGCTGATGGCTGACCTGAGCCCTAGTATGATTTCTAAATATTTGTCGAAGACGGCCTGGCTGGTCGGGTCCAGTTGGAAGAGGTGAGGAGATATGAACATTTATACAACCCCAATGATCTCGGTTGCCATCATTCACTGTGTAAGTGGACAACAAGACCTAGTAAATAAACAAACCAACGACTTCCACACACAAAGACATAATTCTCTAGGTCGTCTTCGACAAAAAACGTTACTCCACCTATTGTTCTGGCGGTGAATTGCTTTGCAACACGCGCAACCCTTTAGGAACCATGAATTGAAACGAGTACATCGACACAACAGCGTGAAAAGCCGCAGCCTTTGTTGCAGAAGCATGCTGGCGCCTTTACAGAAAGAGAGCTGGCAGTAGTCTGACACGGTAAGCTACTAAATACACAGGAAATAATAAAGCCTCATGTTAGTATTTCGTTTGGTCTCAGCATTGATATTTTTGACCCTTTTGTGCTTTGAAGATAGAAATATGCCACCAAAAAAGAAAAGAGACACTATCCGGAGATTAAGTAGCTATCAAGAAGCCCAGGTCATTGTTAGTAAGCTAGTAGGCTAACTACCCACACAGCGAAAACCTGCTAGCCTAACATCGCCACCCATTATACAAAACATGTTTTGAAAGTTGTTAGTGTACAGCATGTTCATTTTGCTTGTATTAAATCTATCCCTAGCGTCCGCAATCTTTCGACCAGTGTGTTAGCAGCAGCTGGTCTTGTTGAAGCCAGAAGGATAAAGCTAACCTGCCCACATAATGGGACCATTATCACCATCATATTAACTGCTGATAAGTAGGCCTTGTTGTATTTGAACTCATTCATGAATGTAATATTAAACAAGAACTGGACTGCGGAAGTTGGAACATGGAACACCTCAATAGACAGAAATAGTTACACAG
Organism: Clupea harengus; assembly: GCF_900700415.2. NCBI lineage: Eukaryota > Metazoa > Chordata > Actinopteri > Clupeiformes > Clupeidae > Clupea > Clupea harengus. Next base: position 3,326 of record NW_024880105.1, read on the forward strand.
AACGGCTGCCCATGTGGGAAGGCTGCCACAAGGCAGAGAGGCTTCTCAGAAAGGCCACTAGACATAGAGAATCTGTAGGCCTTCTCCTCTGAAAAGGTCAAGACAACCGTTTTCACAGGAGAACAGTCAGCAGTGTGAAAACTGTCCAGGCTCCTCTGAAAAGGGCAAGACGACTGTGGTCACAGCTGAACAGTCAGCAGTGTGACAACTGCCCAGTCTACAAATTGTTCAAAACTGATAGACAGTCAGCAGTGTGAAAACTGTCCAGTCTGCAAATTGTTCAAAACTTATCAGCAAAAGAGTTCGATGTGGTTAATTCTGAGAAGTAACAAGGACAGAGGTGCAAGGAAGAAGAGATGTGGTTAGAACTGTGTAAAATGGGTTGGAGGAGGCTTTGTCCTCAGTTCATCTGCCTGATCGCTCTTGCCTTATGCTTAGTTTTTGAGATGCTCCATGGACCAGCTCAGCAGCAGTTAACTTCTCTGAAATAAACCGTTCAGTATCTTCACACCTGTTTGCCTTGAGAAGTTTCTTGAGAAGCTTTTAGAACATTTCCACGACATATGATATGATCTCTTGGATAGTAATAAGGCTATCTCTGTTCCCTGTAATCTCTCGACCAATGTCAGCATTCAACTAAGCATGGTTAGTGTCTGTATTAAATTGATGAATTACTGTGCAGGAAAAACAGCAGCCTGAAGCTACAGATGTAGAGCTGGGTGATGATTAATCAGCATCAGGGGTTCAGGTGAGACGTTGAATTGTCCATTTTGGTAAAGATTATGAGGGATATTTGTTATGTTAAGATGAACATGGATTAACTCCTCACTATGAAAGTCTCACTTTTGGAAGGCAGACCAGGCGGGAAGCAGTAACTTAGCTATTGACATGATTAACTGACGTTAAAGTCAGCACTAAAGACACGACACAGGCACATTCCAAGAAACCCCCAGTGAAGAGGGGTCTCAGGGGGGCCACAAACACACAGGGGTACCCAAGAGGTACATTGGTACCCAGCAAAGAGGGAATAGTTAATGCTGATTGGTTTTGGCAAACAGCCAAACAGAACAGACCACATGAAGATATGGGCCTTAAAAAAGGCATGCAGGACGTTCACACAATGAGATGATCCATAGGCATCCCCTTATTGTAGCTTATCGATTACAATAAAACTTCAGATTCCTACATCCAGTCTCCGGTCTTTTAATTGAAAAAAAGGTGCAGGGAGACGCTGTCTCGCGGCAATAATTGTATTAAATTGCTGTTTTTTAAGGGATGTTTACACAATGTTACCCATGTTATCATTCACACTGGCTATTTTGAGAATAAATGTTATACTTGTAAGTAGTATAAAGGTGCTATAAATTGGGATGCCCAAACATATACATCATATAATTCATTGTGATATTTCATACTTTATGATGAAAATGCAGTCTAAATCAAAGTCAAAGTCAAAGTAAAGTCAAAGTAGCTTTATTGTCAATTTCTTCATGTTAAGACATACAAAGGAATCGATAGGACGTTTCCCACTCTCCCACGGTGAAACATATAAAAGTGCACAGGCACAACAGATAAGACAAGACATTTCCTAATACTAAGTAAACATAAAGATTCACGTACAGTTGTTTAAAATACTATATATATAAATACTATAAATACTATATATATATATAAATAATATAAATACGTAATACAATTTTAAACAAGTGAATACAAGTGATTAAAGTGCAGAGTCTTGAGTTATTTTTTAGGGGGGCGGGGGGATTTTCAGCTTCCTGTCAGACTGGAGGATATGGCTGGGGGGAGTGAGGGGAGAGAATTTAGCTTCCTGACAGCTTGGTGTATGAAGCCATTTCTGAGTCTGGTGGTGCGGCAGCGGAGGCTCCTATACCTTCTTCCAGAGGGTAGGAGGCTGAACGGACTGTGTGCAGGGTGGCTGGTGTCATTCACAATCGAGGTAGCTTTCCGGGTGAGGCGGGTGGTGTAAATGTCTTGCTAAATGGATAAATCATTGTTATTTCTGATGCAATAATTGCCATTGTTTGTCCAATAATCGAATGGCTTTGTAATAGCGATAGGCATCTGTTGTGTGGCCAAAATAAGATAACCATAGACAATATTTGTAATATCTGTATATTTTCTTCTATATTCTATATGTATCTGTATAAATGTATTTATGTATTCTCTTCTCTGATAGGTAGATAATCTTTTGGATGCTGTAATAATAACCTGCCTCTCTCTGATTGGTGGTCAGCCCTATAGGAGCATTATGCCCGCCCCCTGACTCCTATTCTTGTCTCTGATAGGTGGCCTGGACTCCAGTCTAGTGGCGGCCACACTGATGAAGTTGGCCAAGCAGGAGGAGTTGAAGTACCCCGTCCAGACCTTCGCTATTGGCGCTGAGGACAGCCCTGACATTCAGGCCGCACGCAAGGTGAATGGGTTTCATCACCATGTTAGTACACCGTATGCCTTCACAGTACTGCAGATTGCCAAGAGTAAAATCATGGCCTCGGTTCACCAATACAAAAAGGGTTGTTGTTTATTGTTGTTGTTGTTTATTGTTGTTGTTGTTTATTGTTGTTGTTTGTCAGGTGGCTGCATACATAGGCAGTGAACACCACGAGGTCTCCTTCACCCCTGAGGAAGGGATCAAAGTTGTAAAGGAAGTTATCTTTCATCTGGAGTGCTATGACATCACCACCTTTCGCGCCTCTGTAGGTACGATACACACACCATCACCATCACCACCATCCACTCCTCCATAGGTACGAGACACACATCATCATCACCATCCACTCCTCCATAGGTACGATACACACGTAACCATCTGTGCCTCGGTAGAAACGATACATCAGAGAGGGGTCCTCTCATCACCTGACTTTATGACCCCCTGGCCAAAGAATCAGAAATCATCTGCATCCTTATTTCTTTATCGGCCAGATTTCACTGACAGCCCTGCCAATTTCAGATCTAGAGCGCTTAAAGATTAAAGACTTGTGCCTCATCTGCTGTGTGTGTGTGTGTGTGTGTGTGTGTGTATGTGTGTGTATGCGCAGGCATGTACCTGGTGTCCAAGTTCATCCGTGAGAAGACAGACAGTGTGGTCATCTTCTCCGGGGAGGGGGCAGACAAACTCACTCAGGGATACATCTACTTCCACAAGGTACAAAGGAGACGCACACATTCAGACACTAATACACACATCCACATGTTGTGGTGTAATGGTGTGTGTAAGTTTTTTGGTGTAATGTATGTATGTGTGTGTGTGTGTGTGTGTGTGTGTGTGTGTGTGTGTGTGTGTGTGTGTGTTCTTCAGGCTCCCTCCCCTAAAGCAGCAGCTGAAGAAAGTGTTCGTCTGATGAAGGAGCTCTACTTGTTTGATGTGCTGAGGGCAGACCGCACCACTGCTGCTCATGGGTAAGAGGAACACACACACACACTCACTCATACTCACGCATACATACACACACACACACACACACACACACACACACACCATGTACAACACACACACACACACACACACACACACACACTCACTCATACTCACGCATACATACATACACACACACACTATGTACAGTACACACACACACACACATACACACACACACACACACACACACACTTACTCATACTCACGCATACATACATACACACACACACTATGTACAGTACACACACACACACACACACACACACTTACTCATACTCACGCATACATACCATGTACAGCACAGCCACCTACTCACAGAAGACCCACACACTTAACGCTCAGAATGCTCTACACACACAACACACACCATGAATTCACTCATGCACACCTTTCTGTGTAATGAATAGAATAATGGAATGTATCGACCCCGTTCTCATTCCTTCTCTCCCCCCTGTGGTCCTCTCATAGGCTGGAGCTCAGAGTGCCTTTCCTGGACCACAGATTCACTGCCTACTACCTGTCCTTACCTGAGGAGATGAGAGTTCCCAAGGTGAGTTTTACCTGTCTTAACCATTAGAGATTACTAGTGTTTTCTCTGTATGAGAGTGAGTGTGTGTGTGTGTATGTCAAGTGTTTTATCTATGTGTGTGTGTCTGTGTCCCCAGGATGGTGTGGAGAAGTTTCTACTGAGAAGTGCCTTTGCGGGTGAGAACCTAATCCCAGACGATATTCTGTGGAGACGCAAGGAAGCCTTCAGCGATGGCATCACATCTGTCAAGAAGTCCTGGTACACCAGCCTTCAGGAGCACATTGAGTCTGAGGTACACACACACACACACACACACACACACACACACACACACACACACACACACACACACACTCGTTTGCACACACGGCCTCATGTGCGAGTCCTGATAAACCAGGAGCACATTGAGTCAGAGGTTCATTCTCTCTCCCTCTCTCTCTCTCTCTCTCTCACACACACACACAGGTGAATGACTCTGAACTAGAGATGGCTGCAAAGACATTCCCCTTCAACCCCCCCAAAACCAAAGAGGGCTACTACTTCAGGCAGATCTTTGAGGAGCTCTACCCTGGGCGCTGTGAGTGGACTCCCCACTACTGGATGCCCCGCTGGATCAATGCCACCGACCCCTCCGCCAGAACCCTGTCCATCTACAAACCCAACAAGGACCAGTAGAATCCATATGCCAGAACCCTGTCCATCTACAAATCCAACAAGGACCTGTAGAACCCATACGCCAGAACCCTGTCCATCTACAAACCCAACAAGGACCAGTAGAACCCATATGCCAGAACCCTGTCCATCTACAAACCCAACAACGACCTGTAGGAACGCTCCACTAGAACCTTGGCCATCTACAATTCGGACTTTAGAACCCCTCGCCCAGAACCCTCTCCATCTGCAAACTAAACAAGGAGTGGTAGAGTCCACTAGAACACCCTTCATCTTCTCACACACCCGTGTTCCAGATCCCCTTCTTCTTGTCTGCCATCTTTTGTTCTTTTCCTAAATCACCTGTAAGATCCAGAGCTGTGCTATTGTGTGAAGGAGGGGATGAATCTGGACCTAAGCTGACTTAATTGCAGAATTGTAAATATTATATGCACTATTAAAACCAAGATGCCTCCAGGAAGTAAGGCATCACTCCCTTAATAAAAGCATAGTAAATTAATGTATTAATAATCAAATGTTTAGAGAGGAGGATGCATCTCCAGATAGAAAGAACATTTGGCCATGGAGATCTGTATAAAAAAAAATTCTACATAGGAATGTTGTGGTGTCCACTGAAAAATAAATCGTTTTTCTGTAGCTCTCAGTGATGTCTAACGTAATTCTTACTAATGTAAACGTCTCTATAAACCAAAACCCGTTTTGAAAGGTTGTGAGAAGTGGTTTACAACAATGAGGTTTAGTTCCATGTTATGAAAGCTAGAGAGACCAGCAGCCTGTTTGCCCCCTACTAGAGGACCCACAGTTTTGCTGCTTATGGCCCTGGTGTCTCCTGCATCAATGCCACCAGCCATAAAGGTTGCAGTGTCCTGAACCATCTGGAGGTCTTCTGTGCCAATCTGTTCCTGTCAGGACTGCTGGGGGAAGAGGACACACATGACACAGGAGGCAGACGTAGGGCACACCCAGAAAGAGACTCTCTATTAAAGGAAGAGTAAAATAAACAAAAAGAGGAAGTGAATAAACTCAAGTGGTCCACAGAACAAACAAGCAGGTAAAGCAAACAGGGGAAAGCAAAAAAACAAGCAGAAACTTTGACACAGCAGCGGTCAAAACAGACTAAGACTACATGAACTGAATGAGCACATGAAACGAGACGATCTGACAGAAGCACAGACAGAGCAGGCAGCGAGCCTAAGTAGACACAGACAGAGTAGGCAGCGGGCCTAAGTAGGCACAGACAGACTAGGCCAATTACACACAACAAGAAACCGGTGAGCACAAGAAATGGAGGGAAACTAAACAATGACAGTAAGTAAGGGCAGGGCAACGAACACATGGTAAACCAAAACAAATGAAAGCACATGTCAACGTAAACAAAGAGCACATGGAACAAAGTAACAAAACAGAGAAAGTCCCGTCTGGAAACGCCCTACAGAGACCAGAGACCTGAAAATCCAACCTGCTGCCACCTGAGGGTTCTACATGCCGCAGCGGTCGTCAGGGGGGCTCGTCTCCCCAAGACCTCAGAGACTTTGCCCGACTGTTGGCTGCCTTCCTCCGGTCCACAGGGGCGTGTGCTAGGGGCGACCGAGTCAGCTCCATCGTTCTGGGGTCCGCTAACCACTTGGGGTGGGAGGGCTGAGTGGTGTTGCAGCGCTGCACGCTCTGATGTTCGGGTTCCGTGGGTGGTGTGTTGCGGTGCGAGTGAGGGCTGTTTCGTTGTAGATCGGGAGTTCGTTTTGGAGTGAGCTTGTGTGTCCCTGCCTTTGTTGGTGTTGACATGCATCTTCTGTTGGTGATTATGAGGATGGGGTTGCTTCTGGTTGCTTCCACAGAAGAATAGCTACTTGTTTTGAGGAAAGGTGAGACTAATGCTAATGGTGTAAAAACATACTAAGTATAAAACACAGGAATAGATGTTAAATTCCTTATGCTATTGGTTGTGGATTTCCCACAGCGGCCAATCCTCTCACTGCCACATGCAAGTACTCATACCCAACAACCTAACCTGACCAATATAACAACTGACCAACCATAGATCCAGGGGGGTATTCGCCGTAGCTCTCTAAGCGGTATAGCGAGCAAATTTTCAGGCTAAGATAAAAAACGCCCTTCTTTTTGGTTCGTGGAAGCAACTTCCGATAAATCACCATAGTAAAATATCAATTACCACTAACCTGCTCCAGCGCAGGCTAACTTAAGTGTAGCTGGATAAGCTTGCCACACCCCCAGAAAAAGGAGGGATCCCATTGACCAAGGACTGATATTAGATAGTTAGATTAGCGTAGGGAGAGAGTTCTTTGCGATAGCCAAGATCCATTATTCCATCATGATGAGTTCTTGTATGAGCGCTACCGATTCAGCCGACAAGGAATAATTAATTTACAAGACCTTCTCAGTCATTTATTGCAAACACCACAGTCGAACATTGACTGTCTTGCGCTTTTTTGCGAGTGGTACATTTTTGTAGTGTCGGTGATGCGGAGAACAAAGCACTCATAATTATATGAGTGTTATTAGTACACCATAGCATATCATTAAAATTATTAAGGTGGACTCATGATAAGAATAGAGAGAAATACAGACAATTTATTTTCACTGCTTCAATTTATTGCATTTGTTATTAATACATTTAGTCATTTAACAGACGCTTTTATTCAAAGCGACTTACAAGGAAATGTAAAACTACAGCAAGGAAGGAGGTGAGGGGATTCGAACCAGCCACCTTGCAGTTACGAACCGGTAGGGGTATACTCTTTACCAGTTCACACTTGTCGTCAGGTATGCATACATAGATATCATCCTATAAACATCCCAACACACCTTGCTCTCACAGCGGTGGCGGTGTTGAATTGTGCCATGATTATGGTCTTGTATTCTTCATAAGTGTTCATGTTCATCTCCTGCTCGCCAGCGGAGAAAAAAAGAGCCCTTTTTTTGAGTTTAGAACCATTATACCGTTAGAAAATCATTGTTTTGGTGATTGACCTTTCCTGCCTTTTGAAGTAGGACGTGCACGCGCAATTGCCCTGATTTAGTTTAGTTTAGCCTGGTTGAAATTAACCACATGATTTGGAGGCGGATGAGCCGTTGACGAACCGATATTTGCTGTTCTCAATCAGCTCGCTAATGTTAACGGGCTAAAAGGACAATTGATTAACTTAGCTTCAACCCTTACGACGAATGGGGCCCTGAGCAGCAGGATACAACAACAACAACAACACACAACTGGCTTGTGACAGCTGCAACACATGCCACATGAAAAAGAAAAACTAAGAAATGAGCCAGTGAATAAAAGATGGCCGAAAGTAGACATAAATTCACAGCAGCACAACTGTCTCTTTTCTTTGAGCCATTAGTTCCTTTTATCTCAGCGATCCTTAGGCAGTCAGATGTCTCTGCATCTACAGAGAGTCCAAACAACAGAGCTCTCTTTTGAAAATGAGATACTTTGCTTCCCAATACTAGTACGTACCTGTGGTAGAAATACAGATTAACTGAATGCCTGATGAAAATAATATGTGTGCTTGACTAACTTATCTCAGTTGAGTTGACTGATTGGAGGAGGGGAAACTTCTGAGATCATGAGTATTGGGGGATTTAAAAATCTTGATTGGTAAAGGGGATTTGTTTTTTGCCTTTTCCATAAATGATAGATACTATAAAAAAAAACTAAGAGCGAGCATGGTTATAAGTTAATTAAGTGTGAATAATTCATGAAAATAACCTTTTACTATTTTATTTAACAATCTGTTTTACATTCAACCACTGTCTAACCACATAAATAATCTTTAATCAATAAAATCTCAGCCTTGTTTTCAGGCTCACCATAGCACTGAAACAGCACAGCAAACAGCACAGCAAATGACCCTCTCCAAGGACTGTGTAAGGCTTTAGTGTTTCATTGAGCCTTTTTTAAAGTTGTGCTCCTACACAGTGGCGGCTACTGAAGAAATTCTCAGGGGGGGCAATTTTTTTGATAGTGATAAAGGCGACCCATTTAGTAGGTACATTAAGTTAGCTGATTAACTCATACAGCAATACCTTTTTGTCCACTATTGGCAGGACACAACAGTAATATGTCCCCTCTTGCTACATAGCTAGAGTAGCAAGTTACAGGTGGAAAGCTATGGAAGAAAGTTGCATCCAGGAGCCTTCATAAGCAAACATGATGTGGCTCCACATTAAATTATCCCACTTTTTCATTATCCACGTGTCTCAAATGTTGTATGATGTAAGTAATGCTTAAGTGATGCTTAACAGGACACATGATATGTCCAGTAACAACATAAAGAAGGGGTAACATAAGTCAAAACCAACAATATTTATTGACTGATCTTGAAAGTATTGGCTTACAAAAGCAAAATAAGTCATCATAACAAATTATTCAGTGTTAGTGCAAGAAGCGAACTGTGAAACACACTGTGAAACCTATGAAAAGTGACAGTGATATATGAACTACAGACCGCGTTAGCCACTTCACGACCGTGAGTTTCTTTCGTTCCAATTCTTGGATGTAGGATTTCCCTCCCTTTGTAGAAACCTGTTGAATGGATACATTTGGTCTAGGAAGTCCTAATTGTTTTGTTGTCAATGCATCTTCATTAGTATGCCGACTAAAAAGGCGTTTCTTTCACAGAGCGAATCGAGTTATTGCACTGAACAGAAGCCATCTTGACAGAATATGCCTCTGTCGAGCTGTATGACGTTCGTATAGGCTTTTACGTCCATTACTTATGACACGACATGGAGGGGCGAGCCCTCCCGGAAGCCATAGAGAATGCTGTCGCTACACGATGGTAGTCCTTTGGGGGATAGTAGTCCCTCACATTGCGCATGCTCAGACACAAACGGTTTATGGCATAAGGCTCAACATAATCGCGCATGCTCAGACAACAAAACGGTTTACAGCATAAGCATCAACATCAACATATCTGGCTTGTCTTAACGCATAATGTAGGTTTATTTAACGTAATATTTAATAATGTTGTAAACGGTTTAAACGTCAACATATGGGGCTTGTCTTAACGCATAATGTGGGTATATTTAATGTTATATTTAATTATGTTGTAAACGGCTAACAGCATAAGGCTCTACGTCAACATATGAAACGAAACTGGGGAGAGACTTTTTGATCCTCCACCTCATCTGTTTTGTCCACTGTGACAACATCTTCTTTGTTTTTAAATAAATGGTCATGTTTTCAAAAAACTGGCTTTCGTCGCTTTTCGTCATGATTGAAAACGGATCTGTCGTTGTGACGCATGCGCGGCTTTGCTGTCGACAGCAGTCGACAGTGTCGCAAAATGACGCATGCGCAATGTGAGGGACTACTATCCCCCAAAGGACTACCATCGTGTAGCGACAAATGCATCTGTTTTGTGAAAAAAAAGGATTTAACATGGGAGTCAATGGGAGAGGTCTGGGGCGATTTTCATTTCGCCCTAAATCGCCCCAGAAGGGGCGGGGCCATCTGAAGCACGACTTTAGGCTGACTGAATGACTGTTACCTGATTCGACAATGACATACAGAGGCAGATCAGACGGTCTAGTGGTAGAATCCGACAGAAAAAAAAATATTACATTTAAATTTACATGTTGTCATTTACGCGACTTACAAGGATATTGCCTTTATACATCAGGAGGTTTTTTTTTTTTTTTTTTTTTTTCCCCTAGGCAGTGCGTCGCCCCAATCGCCCTTATGGACAAGCCGCCCCTGCTCCTACACCTAAAATACAGGTAAAGTTAAGATGGTGGTTGACAACTCAGACAGCTTGAAAGGGGTGAGTTTGAAGGTGACATCGACCATCAATCGAAGATTTCTTTCCTTTATGGAGGCCCTACTGGTCATGAACCTTTCTTGGCAGATGTGTGTTGTGGGATTGACACACTCACAGGAATGCAGATGGGTGTTGTGGGATTGACACACTCACAAGAATGCAGATGTGTGTTGTGGGATTGACACACTGGCAGGAATGATTTGGAGCTGTTTTTGGAGAGGCTGAGCTGAAGGTGCAAGTGCAGCTAGAATACTATTGTACTGCTGGCGATATTGGAGCTTGCCTCTACACGTGCCTCTGTGAGCCTCAGGTTTCAATTATTATTCACTTAGACATAAACATAAGCCAGTCAACAGTCATTATGCGGCTTAACCAATTGTAGTTGCAGATACAATCACATTCAATAATCAGTCTCGTAATACTGATTGCACCTTATATATATTTAATTTTTTCAATAAAGGTCCTTTGAGAAGTTTAAGGTTGTGATAATGAGTGTATTATTCTTCCACTATGAGGAACCCATTAGTTTACGTTTTACCACTTTAGTTCTGAATTGAGAATGTACTTGTGCTTCCCCGTGGCATCGATATGACAACATTATTGTTGACAGCAGGGGGCTATCCGGTTTGGAGGCTCCACATCCCTGCTGCCGCCTGAGGGTTCTACATGCTGCAGTGGACGTCAGGGGGGCTCGTCTCCCCAAGACCTCAGAGACTTTGCCAGACTGTTGGCTGCCTTCCTCCGGTCCACAGGGGCGTGTGCTAGGTGCGACCGAGTCAGCTCCATTGTTCTGGGGGTTAACCACTAACCACTTGGGGTGGGTGGGGGGGGGGGCGGCTGAGTGGCATTGCAGTGCTGCACGCTCTGATGTTTGGGTTCCGTGGGTGGTGTAGTTTTCCCATGGTGCAGTGCAAGTGAGGGCTGTTTCGTTGTAGATGTTGAGTTTGCTTTGGAGTGTGTTCGTGTTTCCCTGCCTTTGTTGGTGTCGCTGTGCATCTTCTGTTGGTGATCATGAGTCTGTGTGTTATGTGCATCTTCTGTTGGTGATCATGAGTCTGTGTGTTATGTGCATCTTCTGTTGGTGATTATGAGTCTGTGTGTTATGTGCATCTTCTGTTGGTGATCATGAGTCTGTGTGTTATGTGCATCTTCTGTTGGTGATCATGAGTCTGTGTGTTATGTGCATCTTCTGTTGGTGAGCATGAGTCTGTGTGTTATGTGTCCTGTTTAGTTTTCCTGCTGTATTAGCGTCTGTGTCTACACTCACATTGCCAATTACCACTTATTCATGTGAAAGCTGTTTTTTGGCATTACGAAGGCTCAAACCCCGACCAAATCCAATCCAGCATGTCTGACGAGAGACTGTATAAGAGACTTGCTCTTATACATGCATACTAAGTATAAATACTAACATACTGAGTATACATTTTTTACAGTATTGAGAGTTTTTGAGTAAACTTTACTAATGACGGGAAGGATTTATCCATTCAGTGTTTGCTTATTAATAATACAAATAATATTAATAATGCATTTGATTTAATGACACTCAAGGTCACCTTACATCCCATAAGATTAATGAAACATACAATAGCCATCAATAAAACATACAGTAAGCAACAGATTATAGCTCAGCAATGATGTGCAGTTAGAGTAAGCTTGTTTAAAAACAGATGGGTTTTATTAGCAGTTTTGAATCGTGAGATGGAGTCCAGTGCGCATAGCCCATGTGAGGGGAAGTGATTTGGTGGGTTAAGGGATATCTTGAGGATTTAAGCACACACCCCCATGGATGTGACGAGCCAGCTGGATGTCCTTCGGCATGATGGTGACTCTCCAGGCATGGTTGGAGCACAGATTGGTGTCCTCAAACAGACCAACCAGCTAAGCCTCGCTGGGCTCCTGAGCAGCCATGACAGCAGAGCTCTGAAGTACAGATCAGTCTTGAAGTCCTGAGCGATCTCTGACCAGACACTGGAGAGAAAGCTCGTGGATCAGCAGCTCGGCGGACTTCTGGTAGCGACGGATCTCTCAGAGATATGGTACCAGTCTTGAAGTCACTCATTACGTCATTACAGTTAGTGATGGGAGCCCAAGCCCATCTCAGAGAATGCCACTGTAGGTTGAAGGCTGCTATCTCCACCTGAGGACTACTGCCCTATGCTGTATCTATCTCAAATTGTCCCACAAGGGGTTCCAATATGTGTACATATACAAATTATTTGACTTATTTCAGTGCAGACATCTACAATATCTTCTGAATATTGTGAAGGCATGTTTCTCAGGGTTATGACTATCACAGCTATAGCTCTCCCACTGAGGACTGAGGTTTGGGTCAGCTATGTCTGGGCTCTTTAAACATCAGTAACAGATTACAGGATCACAAACAATAACAGTTTAAACATATTTCAGAGGCAGAGTCAGCAATATTTACAATCCACACATTTGCAGTAAGTGCTGTTATAATATTATAAACCTTTATCTGTTCAGAAAGATGTATCAGACACCGGTACCGTTGTCTTCTGGTAAATGGTCAATGGCCTGCGTTGGCCCCATCTGCCCCTGATGTAGAGACGCCACTGGTAGTGTCACTCTCTTGCTCTTCCTGGTCAAGTGCACTGCCACCATCTGCCCCTGATGTAGACACGTCACTGGTAATGTCACTCACTTGCACTCTCTGAGCTGAGGAGTCAGGCTCCTGTTCTTGCTTTCCTGACCACAAACTGGTCACGAAACTCGAGACAGCACCGGCACCGGGCAAATTGGTCATGACATTCACTGCACCACTGGTAAGTGTTTTCAATAAACCATGGTCCAATCTGTAAATGAACAAAACAAAAACGATATTTCAACTTTTGTTGCTTTTTGATCATCTGCTCTTTAATGACATTTGTTGTTGTGTGTGTGTGAGACAGAGCATGCATTTTTATTGAGAGTGGGAGCATGTTATTGTATTAATATTGTATTGTGATTAACAGTCTCTAACAGTCCATATTCCAGGACAGATATTTCTATATTTGCTCTAAGGGATATCTAATTAGATGTGATGTGTGGGTAGTGATGATTTGAAACGATTGAACGTGGATGCCTGCTTGTACAATTTAGGCAAACCAGCCAATTCACAAAATTATTAATACATATTTTTTTATTATTATTATAAATATTTTACTTATCTTTCAACACTGAAGCCCATAAAAACACATGGCCTTCATGACTGAGGTGAGTGGAGAATGTACTGTGATAATCTCCGTCATGTCTGAGGTGAGTGGAGAATGTACTGTGATAATCTTATGACTGAGGTGAGTGGAGAATGTACTGTGATAATCTCATGACTGAGGTGAGTGGAGAATGTACTGTGATAATCTCATGACTGAGGTGAGTGGAGAATGTACTGTGATAATCTCATGTCTGAGGTGAGTGGAGAATGTACTGTGATAATCTCCGTCATGTCTGAGGTGAGTGGAGAATGTACTGTGATAATCTCCGTCATGTCTGAGGTGAGTGGAGAATGTACTGTGATAATCTCCAGTATCAAAGGCAGGATGGAGCTGCTTTAGTTCACCTTAAGGAATAAGTTACTCACACTGTACTTTACCTGCCAGACCACTAGAAACTGTTCTTTGTTTCTCGTATTTTAATATTGTCAAATCTGTCTTTCAGTACCAAATTACTGTATGTTCAAGAAATGCCCTTACGGATACAAATATCCTGTCCAGATATGAGTAATTCCTCAGCCATTAAACAGAAATGAGCTAAATTAGTATAATGCCCCTGGTGTTTGGGAGTTGTTACTGCCCTTGATCGTAAGAATGCTGGTACTACACATCCCTCTGTGTTCCTTGTGAAGTCTCTAATTCGTTTTAAGCTACTGAGCCATGTTGATCCTGAAAATATGTGTTCCTGTTTACTTCATTCTAGGCATCCCTAGGTCCTGTTTGGTTTCCTCTGTTTTTACCTTAGCCTGTTTTTTGTTGCTGTTTATCAACGTTCTTAGTCTTGCCTTCAGCAGTTGGGTTACTGTATACCCCAAATGGTCCATCTTGTGACTTGGATTTTGGATAAAGTTCCAGATTCAAATGCACATTCATCTAGCACCTCTCTGTATGAGACGTTAGTCTCTGAGCACTAAGTGGACTGTCCATCAGTCTAAGGTGGACAAGTGAAGACGTTAGTCTCTGAGCACTAAGTGGCCTGTCCATCAGTCTAAGGCATCGGTTCCCAAACTGGGGTACGCGTACCCCCAGGGGTGGTTCAGTGGGGTACGCGGGGAGAACATTTCCGCGATAACAGAAAACGGACGGAATTCGCAGAATGTACCGTTTGAAACATAATTGCAACTTTCAGACGGAAACATCCTTTTTCAGCTGGAGATTAAATGTCTGAAGGGGTACGGGACTGTAAAAAGTTTGGGAACCACTGGTCTAAGGTGAACAAGTGAAGACGTTAGTCTCTGAGTCCTTACAAAGCTATAGACACTAGACTGCATTTTTGCATCACGGTAATAAATGTTGTAAGTAAATATATTCTTTTACATATAAGGCACATATAGGGGAGAATTCCAATAAATTAGAATGGCATGTGTGGCTTGGGTGATAGAAGTTAATATCAGGGTTGACTAAGTCTTGTTACACAGGCAGCTGTGCTAGAGCCCTACAGTACTGGATGAAGAAATGTGAAACTCTGACTATAATTTTCACCTACTGTACTATTAAAGGTTATGTTTACATTGAGAATATAAACTGTCTTGCTGTTTGATTCACATATAGTTTCTGTCTTGCTGTTTGATGCACATATAGTTTCTGTCTGGCTGTTTGATGCATATATAGTTTCTGTCTTGCTGTTTGATGCAAATACAGTTTCTGTCTTGTCAATGTAAAATGTCTACAGAGATTGAGTCCGGGTTAAAGGGTTGTACACCGATCACTCTAAAAAATCTATTATCATCCATTTCTGTTCACTTTTCCATATTCCATTATATCAAAATGTTTTCACTCACTCCAGTTTCTCAAGTTTATAGTTTGGATCCACCAAAAGAGCAGACAGCAGCTTCACTGAGTCTCCTAGTTGATTCCCTTTCAGATGCAGCTCTGTCAGGTGTGAGGGGTTTGATGTCAGAGCTGAAGTCAGAGTAGCACAGCCTCTTTCTGTTATACTGCTGTCATTAAGCCTTTAGGGAGAGAGCAGGAAACTGAGTAAAGATCTTGAAATGAATCACCCTTAAGGACAACCTTATTCTGGCTTTGAGATTGAGATCAACTGCTGAAACGCCTAGGTACACACACACATATACCCAAACTTACACACGCACACTGAAAGACTCTTGCATGCACAGCTGTCTGTTATATCTGTGACATTGAATTGGTCTGTGAGAGGAATGACTGTAAAAATGCAATTCAGCTGACACCAGTGACCAAAAAACAGTCAATCCAGCAACTCATCCACTTTCTTACTGGTACCGTCACAGAAGTAAGGCTCCATAGAAAGTTTCAATCCTGCTCTGGATGCTACAGGGATAGTTACAGTTGTTATGTTATTAAATGGAATGAGAGAGAGACAGGGAATAATTATTTCTGTACTAAAGAGTGCAAAGAAACCAAAAAAAATGTTGGCTTGTTTTTTAATTTTAGTTATACACAGGAAAAGATGTTACATTCCTTGTGCTATTGGTTGGAGACTTCCCACAGCGACCAATACTCTCACTGTCACATGCAAGCACTCATACTCAACAACCTAACCTAACCAGTATAACATCTGCCCAACCATAGATTCTGAGCAGTGAGATACAACAACAACAACAATAAAACAATAGTTTTAACAGTCTGTTAACAAAAACTATTTCTCAATTATGACTATGCTTCATCATATACACTTTGTCAGTTTACTTACAGTAGTCTCTGTAGTTTACAGTTTGGATCCTGTAGTAAAGCAGATATATAATCCACTCCTGAGTCTCCTGGTTTATTCCCACTCAAATCCAGTTCTATCAGGTGTGAGGGGTTTGAGCTGAGAGCTGAAGTCAGAGCAGCACAGCCTCCTGCTGTTATACTGCTGTTATTAAGCCTGTAGGGATAGATAATAATAATAATAATTAATTTTTATATAGCGCTTTTCTGAATACTCAAAGACAAACACAACAATACAACAGCAAAGATATAAAAGACAGAGGATCAAACAAAACAAACAAACAAAGTAAAAAGCTGTGCGAAATGAGTCATGTAGTGGAGGGTATGGAGCAGGGGTTAGCAGGTGAAGGCGAGATTGAAGAGGTGAGTTTTGAGGGTTTGTTTGATTGATGCTATGGTGGGAGTCTGATGGATGTGGATGGGGAGGGCATTCCAGAGGGAGGGTGCATCAACAGAGAAGGCCCTGTCACCCCAGGTCCGGCACTTAGTCCTGATGGTCTTCAGAGTGTTTGCGCCGGCAGACCTGAGGCAACGGGTTGGGGCGTGGAGGGGGAGGAGGTCTGAAAGGTATGGAGGGGCCAGATTGTTTAGGGCTTTGTAGGTGGTGAGTAATATTTTGAAGTCTATCCTGTACTTGACCGGGGGCCAGTGGAGGTTTCGTAGGACCGGGGTGAAGTGTTCATAGCGGCGGGTGGAGGTGAGCAGTCGAGCGGCAGAGTTCTGAACATATTGAAGTTTATTGAGGACTGTGTTGGGAGAGCAATAGAGGATGCTGTTGCAGTAGTCGAGTCTGGAGGTTATGAAGGCATGGATTTTAATTTGGGTGGTGGCAAAGGACAGGGAGGGCCGGAGGCGTGCAATGTTCTTGAGGTGAAAGAAGACAGTTTTGGTGATGTGATTGGTGTGGGGTAAGAAAGAGAGGGTGGGGTTGAGGATGACACCGAGGTTGCGGACCTGGGTGGAGGGGGTGATGATGGAGCCGTCAATGTTGGGAGAGAAGGTCTGGGCTGAGCGGTGAGGTGTTTAGGGCCGATTATGAGTATTTAAGATTTCAGATGGTCTCCATGGTGAGGAAAATATGGTATCATTTTCCTTGGTTAAATAACCCGGTTAGGTAACATTACGTAAGTACTGGTGATTGTTGAAAGTTGATATTAAAAAGTATCTGGGTTAATGTAGCACTGTATTAGTATTGATATATAGTACTGGACTAATATTCAGTGCTCTTTCATGCTAATACTTTATGTCTAATGCATATGAAAACCTGTGCCTGCTCTAACAGTGCAGTAATGCTTTTCTAGCCATCATTACATTAGAATTAAACACAAAGGAAAGTCCTCTTCTCGTGTCACATCTAGAATATTTTTCAATCCTAAGTAAAAAATAAAGAAATAAAGAAAGAAATCAAGACACTAACTTAAGTGTCGTCAGTTTGCAGTGAGAGTCCTTCAGTAGAGCACAGAACTGCTTCACTCCTGAGTCTCCTGGTTTCTTTCCACTCAGATCCAGCTCTGTCAGGAGTAAGGGGTTTGTACCCAGAACTGAAGTCAGATAATCACAGGCTTCCTCTGCAGCATCACTGTTCAACAACCTGTAGAGAGAGGAAGAATATTATATCAGTGTTTCCCCTACCGTTATATTAGGGTGGCGCCCCGCCCCCCCCAACGGCACCCCCGCCCCCCCTGGAAGGTCAAGTTAATTTTGTTCAATTTTATTTTCTATAAAGCGCCAGATCACAACGGAAGTAATTTAAGGTTACCTTTCCTATAGAACAGGTCTATAGCTTGTTCTTTTAT
This sequence comes from Clupea harengus, assembly GCF_900700415.2. Lineage (NCBI taxonomy): Eukaryota > Metazoa > Chordata > Actinopteri > Clupeiformes > Clupeidae > Clupea > Clupea harengus. The sequence goes on from NW_024880105.1 coordinate 21,442, forward strand.
TAAACAAAATAAATAGCCTTATGTTATTTATCTTATTTACACGACGGCATGTCATTTCTGTCTCTACATGGTCGCGCGTTACAATTCTCTGTATCACGCATGGCAGAGTTCCGCCGCGAGCACGCTCCCACCAGCGGACAGAATTGGGCTTAAGAACCAGTGCACAGCTACGGACACTTTTAAGCTTTAAAAAACTAATATCCAGGCGTTCATGGAATCCGGCAGAGATCTTTTCCTTGGTAGGGTCGACAATGAGGCCCAATGAGAATGGCTACAACAGACGTGGAAACAGAACGTACGTACAGAATGTCCGAACCGAAAATTCAGAAATAGATCTGGCTTCCATTTTTTATCTTTTTCCGCGAGTTGTGCGTGGCCCTTTTTACATAGAGTCTAGTAATAAATCTATGAAATGTAACGAAAATTATTTATTTTGCTGTGAATAATGAAGGAAGCAATAAATCCGATTATTTGCCAAACCCTCAAGAGCTGTTGCCATGGAGATTTAACGTTACTTTCTGTTTGAAGACAAGGTAGCAGCTAGTGTTGAAGAATGGATGACTTGAAATTGGACGACTTTAAATTAATATATGAAATTGAACATCAACACCTATACGGATAAAATAAATAAACAAGGATAGCAAAACAGATTGATAAGCAATGAGAACGGCAGGACACACAGGCAGGACGTCAGATGACGAGACAGATCATAGTGACACAGGCTGTTTTTTTTTTTTTTTTCGTCATATGAAGGCTGAGACATTCATAACATTTTATTCAGTCGTACTGGTCCTTTTGTAATGCCAACATGTGCACTTCGTTGTGGATAAGTAAAGCCTATTTTGCTACATTTTTTGTAGTCCTGGTAATCTTTTGTTTGGCATATTGGTGAGGTTATTAAGAGGACCATTTCTCAATCGTTTTGTTCTTGATGAATTAATGTTTGTTTAATAATCAATTATTTTTCAACAAATAACTCAATTATAATTACAAAGAGGACAATTCATAACTTTTTATCGCAACTTTCACTTGTTTCGCCAATTTCATTGCAACAAAAACCTAAAAATAAAAACTTTCATCGCAACTTTTTGGAAAAGCTCCTGCGAAATCAGGAATTTTAGGCCGCAAATATCTAAAAAAAAAATCTTCCAGAAGCCCAGAAAGATACACCACTGCAGCGACAAAAGCTGCACACTTTGTGGATAATTGTCATAAAAAGACATGTTCCGATGTTTAGTTGTTATATTGACTGCTGTCATTAAAAGAAACACATGAACACCATGATTCCTTTAAGCGTTTGTGTCGGTGGCCACGCCACGCCGCGCCGCGTGCACCGTGCCGCGTGCACCGTGTCGCAGCCCCCCCCCCAAAGCTGTAAACCTAGGGGAAACACTGTATATGATGTTATAAGCGACTTTGGGTATATAGAAAAGCGCTATAAAAAATTGAAATATTATTATTATTATTATTATTATAAAATGGTTTATTTATGTGAAGTTATTATGACAAACAAAATTCAGCTCCTCCTGACCTGAGCACAGGAAACATTAGGAAATTTCAAACTGCATTAAGAAATGTTTTCACCTCAGTATCTCTTGTTTATATTTTGGATCCTTATACATGTAATTTTTATGTTGAAAAAATTAATTATAAATATGTGTGTGTGACTGTGTGTGTGTGTGTGTGTGTGTGTGTGTGTGTGTGTGTGTGTGTGTGTCATTGCTGCTCCTATCCCCTTTAGAGTCTCGGGTTTCCCCAGATTAGTTTACAATGAACATGACTAACTCTTCACTGGAATAACTGATGATTATTAACTCTAACCTTGCCAGTCTGGTGTGGAAATCAGTGTTCTATAGCCCTATTAAGGCTACAATAAATTAGATATAACTTCTGTCTTCTTCTCTAGATATGTATTAATGTATCATATATAATTATTTCAACAAATCAGATTCAGCTATTCAAAAGGTGAACAGAATGCTGGACACATGCTGAGATATTATGCTCTTTTGTGAAGTTCTCTCACCTCAGGGTCTGAAGTTTTTTAACATTAAGTAAATTATGTAAATCAGTGAGGAGCTTCACTCCTGAGTCTCCAGGGTTATTCCCTCTCAGGTCCAGCTCTATCAGGTGTGAGGGGTTTGATTTGAGAGCTGAAGTCAGAGTTGCATATCCCTCTCCTGTTATACCACAGTCAGAAAGTCTAAAGAAAAGAGAAGACATTGTTGTCATTGTTGTGGCAAAAATGCATCACTGGGAAAAAAACAGTTGATAACTTTTCATTTTGGCCTTACTGGAAGGAGTTTAACAGTAACATGATGAATGTCAAACATTTATTCACTTAATTAAGATTGGACTTTTATACCAACCCCTCCTACACTGTGTTAGTAATATAATCAAAATAGAAGAGATCTGTATGATTCATTCACAATATAATTTTTTATTTGAGTTCAGCTCCACATCACTTACAGCAGTTTCTCCAGTTTACAGTGTGGATTCTCCAGTAGAACAGAGATGTGCTTCACTCCTGAGTCCTCTTAATTTATTCCCACTCAGATTCAGCTCTATCAGGTGTGAGGGGTTTGATCTGAGAGCTGAAAGTCAGAGCAATCACAGCCTTCTGCGGTTATACTGCTCTTATTTAGGCCTGTAGAGAGAGAGAGCAGGAAACTAAATACAGTTTTAATTTTTATTAGTTTAGTTACATAGATGAACTACAACAGAAACAAGCTTATTTGGCTTCACTGAATTATTAGACTTGGACACCTTATTATGTAAACAGACACACACACTGACATAGTCATAGATGGATCCTCTCAGTGACTCACTCAGCACAAGTGATTAAAAAGAAAGGGTTTACTAGTTACTTATGTGCCTTATTGCTGACATTACAGAATTAAGACTAAACACTGAGACCCTATTCTGCCCTGGCTGACACTGGGACAGCTGTGCTTAAATGGAATAAGAATACATAAAGTAATGAGAAACTACAGAAAATGTGTAGGGAGTTAGATACATGTGTGGTCATTTAGGCCTCATTAAACCTGAAGATTGAGAGAGAGAGAGAGAGAGAGAAAGTGGAAAATGTGAAATAGTTTCGATTGAAACAGTGTTCAATCTACTGAAGCACTATAGAGAGATTCATAAATGTGTATGTAGCATAGGTACCAGCCTCACACAGGCACCAGAATAATGTAGGTACCCTACATGTAGGTACCCTACATGAATAAATGTGGGTGCAATTGTGCATAAATAGTAAGAGAGGGCGACCAAGATAACATTGGTACCATCCTGACAACAGCACCAATGATATGTTGGTGATCTCAACCAATTGGATAGGCATCAACCATTCATGATGAATTCAGATTGTGGGGTCTACCATAGTGGTCAAAATAAAGATCAGTCACAAATCAGTCTACTGAAGCACTATGGAGAGATGTCATGATGGATTCATAAATGGTTGCAGATTATTTAATTACTGAGTGACTTAAGACCACCTCAGAGGAAGAGGACTTTATGAAGAAGTATCTGGGAAAAGGCACTGGGCAAGTTGTGCTTAAATGGAATAAGAATACATAAAATTAATGAGAAATAATAGAATGTGTAGGGAGAATGTGTAGCTCTTTGCTGACGTCTGGCGCTCTCGGACGAAATGGGTTGGAGAAAAATACGGAAAAAAACGTGTAATCAAGGGATCAGCCTAGGCCTAGTAGAAGGCTAAAATAACAGTCAATACTACTTATATTAAAATTACAAAGGCCTTTGTGGCAAATACGTAGGTATATCTGAGTGATTTAATTTAACTTTCTACCTCACTTGACTACGTATCCCATAGCCTGCACAATATTGTACATTCGCGCTGGTTGCCAAGCCAATATCAAACAAAATCACAGATTCCCTACATTTTGGTCAACGAGAAAACTTTCATTGTTAAAGTTGATAAGGCTAGAGAAAAATGTCGAAGAATGTGTTAGGCTCGTTAAACCTGGAGAGAGAGAGAGAGATGGAGATTCTTCATGTACTAAACTCAGATTAAAACACAAATGCTGTTTGTATTTAGAACAGCAGCAAACAGTTCTGGGAACACAGCTGTTATACTGGTAAATAGTTGTGTATATTCCTTTACTTTATGTTACAGTTAAACTGTATTTAATAGAACATGTAACTCTGTGACTATTTTTTGTATTTTACTACATCACTAAACTGCACTAAAGGATAATAATCGTTTACTTACAGCGTCCTCTGTAGTTAGAGTGTGGATTCTGTAGTAAAGCAGGGATGTGCTTCACTCCTAAGTCTTCTAGTTATTCCACTCAGATTCAGCCTATCAGGTGTGAGGGGTTTGATCTGAGAGCTAAAGTAGATCAGCACAGCCTTCTGCTGTTATACTGCTGTCATAAGCCTGGAGTAGAGAGAGACAGAAGAAAAAGTCGTTAATGTATTGATGAAGTGTCAAACTCTGTATGCTAAAAGAGAAAAACTTTGGGTTTATCTCAACAATAATTTGCGTCAAATGCTTTGCAAACTGGATAAGCCCACCTTTTACATGCTATGTACATCTGGCCATTACAAAATATATAATAATACTACTAATGATAAATATACAGTATATATTATCCATATTTTCACAGAATGTGTGTGTGTGCGCTTCTTCAACGGATGTTCTTTTAGTATAGTTAAATGACCAACTCACTGAGAGCCCTACACTCTCCTAGCACCAGGGGCAATAACACCTTCTATTGTGCTTTTGCTGATTCTCCATTTTAAAAATGGAAAGTCCACACTGAATAGACGGGCAAAATCCTTTAAACATTCCGGTGGCAATGTAGAACGTTATCCTAGTTCACGACTAGTTTGTGCAGCTGTAGATATATCTATGTTGAACTGTATAAAGCACCTTATTTACAACCTAACTGATTTATTTACAGTAAATTCCCCCATATTAAAAGGAAATAATATAGGTTTGGGATGATGACCAACACAGCAGAATTGGGAAAAGGGGAACGTTGCATTTGGGGTGGGGGGGTGAAATGTCCATGAAACACACAAAACCAGGCTGTCACGGCTAATATACAGCTCTCTGTAAACACTTTTTTTCTCTATAATCATTCAGCAGTTTTTTATTTTGATTGCAAAGAAATGCTGAAATCAATTGAAGCCTGGCTGAAGGCTGGTCAAATCATTTTTTTTATTTGTTCATGTATTCATGTACTCAAGTATTTTCAGCAATTAAGGATCTGATGGTGGAGAGAAGGTGCCCTCATTCCCAACATTTCCCACACCCTTGAATGTAGTTTTGTCTATAGTCCCAGCCTTGAATCATTACCCAGTCAACCAGCTCACAGGTCACCAAAATCTTACATTCTCCTATTTTTCATAGACATTTTCTAAACACATCAATTACTGTAGTATATAAATATGCAATACACTGTAAGCCCAATAAGTTGAGTTTACTTAAAAAATGTGAGGAAAGTGGTTCGCCTTAAAAACCTCAAGTATGTGTAATGAAACTTTGAGCTACATTTAACCTTAAAATCTATTGCAATATCAACTGCTTTGCATAGTTCAAAGTTCAAAGTTCAAAGTACTTTATTTGTCATTGTCACAAAAACAACGAGACAGTAGAGGCAGCAACAGACAGCTAAACACTTAAGTTGCTGTGGACATTAACTGCCACAGCTAAATAATGATAAATAACAATTAATAAATAGATAAATAAATATCCCTGAGTAAATAAAAAAAAAAGAATAAGAAATATATATATAAATTGAGGTGCATTAATAGTTGCAGGGTGAGTGTTAAGAGTGCAGTCCATGGGGGCGGGCCGGGCCGGGCCGGGCCGGAGGTCTGTGTATGTGTGTCCGGAGGGGGTGGGTGGTTTTGGGTGAGCTGTTGAGAAGCCTTATTGCACGAGGATAGAAGCTCTTTGCCATTCTGGAGGTGCGCGCTTTTGTCGATCTGAACCTTTTCCCTGACGGTAGTAACGGGAACAGATAATGGGCAGGGTGGGAAGGGTCCGTGAGGATGCGATTTGAACGCTGCAGGCATCGGGAGGAGGAGATGGAATAGATGTCGGGCAGCTCTGCTCCGATGATCCTTCCCGCTGTTTTAATCAGCCTCTGGATGGCTGCCTGCTCCGCCTTTGTGCAGCTGGAGAACCATACGTTCAGGCAGTATGTCAGCACACTCTCTATAGCGCAGCGGTAGAAGTTGCTCAGTAGTCTCTGAGGAAGGTGTTCTTTCCTCAACTTCCGGAGGTAGAAGAGGCGTTGCTGGGCTTTCCCAAGACGGAAGCTGTGTTGTTGTCCCAGGAGAACTCCTCCGTCAGCGTTAGACCCAGAAACTTAAAAGAGGTGACTCGCTCAACCTCTTCCCGTTGATGTGAGTGGGAGATGGTGATTGTGCTGGCAGACTTCCGGAAGTCAATGATCATCTCTTTTGTTTTCTTTAAGTTGAGACTGAGGTTGTGCTCAGAACACCAGGCTGCCAGGTTTCCCACTTATGCCTGTAGGCAGCCTCATCGTTGTTGGAGATGAGGCCAAGCACTGTTGTGTCATCTGCAAATTTAAAGATGTAGTTGGATGGGCAGGAGGGAGTACAGTCATGGGTGTAGAGAGTGTATAATAGTGGGCTGAGCACGCAACCTTGTGGGGCGCCAGGCTGATGGTCAAATTCGACGAGTGGTGCTTCCCCAGTTGTACTCTCTGTGTGCGATTGGTCAGGAAGTCCAATACCCAGTTACACAGTGTAGCATGAGGTTTAAGTCCTGAAGTTTGGAGATGAGTTTGCCTGGAAGGATCGTATTGAAAGCAGAACTGTAGTCTATAAAGAGAATACGGATGTAAGTGTTCTTTAGCTCCAGTGCAGTGTGAAGCAGCAGGGCTACTGCATCCTCTGTAGATCTGTTCGCTTTGTAGGCAAATTGGTGTTGGTCAAAGGAAGCTGGTGTGATGCCTCTTATGTGTTTCATGACCAGCCTTTCCAAACATTTAGCAGGTATGGGGGTGAGAGCCACTGGCCTATAGTCATTCAGGCATGTGACCGCAGTCTTTTTTGGCACCGGTATGATGGTTGATACTTTGAAACATGGGGGGACATGTGAAAGGGCTAGAGAGCGGTTAAAAATGTCTGTAAAAACCTCTGTCAGCTGGTCACCGCAATTCCTTAGTACGCGGCCTGCCACACCATCTGGTCCTGCCGCTTTCCTGGGGTTGATGGTTTTCAAGCAGAGTCTGACCTCGTGGGGGCTCAGAGTGGGTGCAGCATCGTCAGAGGGTAGGGGCAGAGGCAGCTGACCACTGTTGTCCCTGTCAACCGTGCATAGAACTGATTCAGCTCTTCAGACAGGGTAGCACAGCTGGTCGGGGGGATGACGCAGTCCCTTTGTAGTCCGAGATTGCCCTTATTCCCTCCCATACTTGTCTCGGATTGGTGTGAGTGTGGAAAAGTTGCTCAACATGTTGCCTGTGATTTTATGCCTCTCCTCAGTGCTGCCCTGGCTATGCTGTACGCTGGTGCATCACCTGATCTGTAGGCTGCATCTCTGGCCTTCAATAGTGTACGCACCTCTCTGCACATCCATGGCTTTTGGTTGGGGAACACTCTCACAGTCCTCCTTCTTGTGACATTGTTCACGAAGAAGTTGATGTAGTCCATAACTGAAGATGAGTATTCCTCCAGTGCCATTTTTGGGTCAACAGGAGCTTCCAGGCTGTTAAATATCGTCCAGTCCGTGCTGTCAAGTCCTGTAGCTGAGGGATGGCATCCTCATTCCACACTGTTATGGACTTGGTGGCAGGCCTTGTCGCTTTGATTCTTTGTTGGTATGAGGGGTACAGGAACAGTGAGAGGTGGTCAGACAGGCCTAGGTGGGAGTCAGACTGTACTTTGTAAGCCTTAACAACATTAGTGTACACCTGGTTTAGTGTCACACTGCCTCTTGTTGCACAGGTCACGTTTGGATGGAATGTGGGGAGCACAGATCTGAGATTAGCACGGTTAAAATCTCCTGCTACAATGAAGGTGTCAGGGATTGAACCCAGGTCGCTGGATCGGTAACCCCGCGCTCAGCCCAGTGAGCTAGTTAGGACTCAGTTGCAGAGTAGTGTTTCTTGATTTGTTTATTCTTGAAACAATGATATTTCCATACAACGGGAAATGAACACACAGAAGATAATCCAAGGAAACAGAGGATACGACCGAACAGATTACAGTCCAAAAACACAGGAGATACTTGCAAATGATTTAAATCCAAAAAACACCAACGGTGTATGGTAATCCAAAAAGGCAAACTAAAGTGGCTACTAAATGGCAGCGTGAGAGCTGCACAAAGAACCAACCTTAACTCGTGCTAGGCCTAGGGGAATACTCGTGATTGCTACTCTCATCGAGTTAACGGAAATGACGCAATAATGTGCCGACCAACATAGCCGGGTATTTATACCCTTACTAATCAGAGTATAAATGGGACACAGATGAGTAACACAGTTAGTGAAGATGGGACACAGATGCGTAACACAATCATTATAGATGGGACACAGGTGAATAACACAATGACACTTGTATAACGATAAGACTGTCCAATTGTCCTTTGGCCAGCAGATGGCGCCAATGTCCCCAAACTGTGACAATCATAGTCCAAAGTCATGACAGTAGGCGCTGTCTGGTTGTGTGGCCAGTCTTTTACTTATGTAGACATGTAGCTGTGCTAATGCTAGTTTAGCATTAGCGTCCAGAGGGATGTACACAGCACAGATGTAAACAATGCTAAACTCCCTCGGTAAGTAGAAGGGCCTGCACTTCAGAAGCATAAGTTCCAGTTCGGGGCAGCAATACTTTTCGACAATGCGTGCACCGGCAGTTATTTAAGAATACACACAGACCGCCACCAGACTTCTTATCCGAGTCAGCTGTTCTGTCGGCCCGGTAGACGGTGCGGCCTGCAAGCTGGGTAGCTGCGTCTGGTGTGGTGCTGTCTAACCATGTCTCCGTGAAAATCATTCAGCAGCAGCTTGTCAATGTCCTCTGTGCCGTGAGTCGTAGTCTGATCTCATCCAGTTTATTTCGTATTGAGCGGACATTGGCGAGGAAGATTGAAGGAAGCGGTGGTTTGGATGGGTTAGCCTTTAGCCGAGCTCGTACACCGGCCCGCTTGCCTCGTTTCTGCTTCCGCTCACAGCGTCTCCTCTGCCGGCCTGTTGAGGCAGAGCTTTCGCTGGGTAAACTGTGGATCTCGGGAGGAATGGATATCTCGCTTGACAGTCGATGTAACTCGCGATTTATGTCCAGGAGCTTGGCACGGCTGTACTGTTGTGCCAGTGCAGGGCACATGAGTGCTAACAAACAAACTATTATTAAAACTATTATTAAACAAAATCTGTTAGTCTGGAGAGCTTTGTATGCGTCGCCATGGCAACCCAACTAAACAATTTCACTAAAACTAAATTAAAACTATAACTATACAATTACTGACAAAATCCTATGGTCTGGAGACCCCCGAGATGCTGCGTGGCAACCTACTACACAATTAAACTAAAACTAAACTAAAACTACAACTAAACAATTACTAACAAAAACCTATAAGTCTGGAGAGCTCCGAGCCGCTGCGTGTGTACGCGCCGCCAATGACTACACTTAAAGCATTAAGTTCAATGATCATTAAAATTCCAAGTTGATTTAACTTAAAATCTATTGCAATACACTAAGCCTAGATAAATTGAGTTTACTTAAAAAGTTTGAGGAAAGTGGTTGCCATAAAAACATCAAGTAATGTGTAATGAAAACTTGAGTACATTTAACTTAAAATCTATTGCAATATCAACTGCTTTGCATAGTGATTAAACTTAAAGCATTAAGTTCAATGCACTTAATTCGGAAGAAAATATTTTGCAATAATAATATAATAAATATAGCTGCAAGCAGCGATGCGGATTCCTCCAAAGATTGCAAAACCAGGGGAAAATGTATATTCTTCACAATTTTGGAAAGAAAAGTAAAAGAAGGAAAGAAGAGTGGAAGAAGGAAAGAATAGAGGAAATAAGAGTGAAGAAGGGAAAGAAGAAAAGAAAGAAGTGTCTTGCTAAAGGACGCTTTGACAGGGAATTGAACTAACAACCTTCTGATTAATAAATTACTTCTCTACCCCTGTACCACTGACGCTCAGGTTTAAATGTCAAAGATTTGCATAGATATTACTTCACTTCCTGTTTTGGCGGCTTTTTTCTGCTGAATTTGAGTGGCTGTACCGGACAAACGGTTGTGAGGATCAAAATTGTATTTATACGTTTTGTGAGGCTTGGTCTGAAGATCATCTCTAGTGATTTTGAAGAAGATTTGACCAAAATTGTAGGAGGAGTAGGCTTTCAAAGGTTTTTTGATAAAACCCGGAATAACAGAAAATCTATACAACCGAAAATTGTCGCCATTGAACGTTGAATTCGTCTTTATCCAAGGAATCCAATGGTACCTCATTTTTGAAAATCGGTCAAACGGTTCAAAAGTTACAGTGTTAACAAAAGTCAAACTTTGACCCGTTGGTGGCGCTAGCGTGGTCTAGTGGGAGACATGAAACTTGGTGTGAGTAAAGAAGGGACTGTCCTTAATGAGTGTGCCAAATTTCAGAAAAAGTTACCATATGGGATTTGAGAAAAATTGTAGGAAGAGTAGGCTTTCAAAGCAGTTTGATAAAACCGGTAATAGCGTAAAATCTATACAACCGAAAATTGGCGCCATTGAACGTCGAATTCATCTTGATCCAAGGAATCCAATGGTACCTCATTTTTGAAAATCGGTCAAACGGTTCAAAAGTTGTGTGTGTTAACAAAAGTCCAACTTTGACCCGTTGGTGGCGCTAGTGTGGTCTAGTGGGAGACATGAAACTTGGTGTGAGTAAAGAAGGGACTGTCCTTAATGAGTGTGCCAAATTTCAGAAATAGTTACCATACGGTTCTAGGGGCTGCCATTGACTCCCATGCCATTGACCTCCCTGACGGAGGAATCCTAATTGCCAGGTTTTAATGGCACACACTGGAACACACACGTGCATATATATGGAGGCGACACAGGACACACAAACGCACACGCAGGCCTGAGGTCGCGGTGAATTTATTCTCTGCCTTTTCCCATCCTGGACCGTCCTTCCTCTAGGACCCCCAGGAGCAGTGGGCAGCTTGTAAGCGCCCGGGGACCAAGTGAAGTGAACTGTCCATCTTTGGTCAAGGATGGACATGTGTTCTGTTCTTTTTGCATGTTTTTCTGTTGGGGTTCTTAGTGGAGGAAACCCCTTGTGAACACGGGGAGAACATGCAAACTCCACACAGAAAGGCCCGGGAGATTGCCCACCTGAGCACTGAAGGTCTGGGGAGGACCTGCCCCCAAAGCCAACGGCACCCCATGCGGGAATCGAACCCATGACCTTCTTGCTGTGAGGCGACAGTGCAAGCACCTGAGCCACCGTGCCATAACAATTGCTTTGCATAATTACTACACTTAAAATGTGTAAGTTCAATGCACTAAATTACAAGTTCAAAATCACTTGTAATATTAATTTCTTTCCTTATTGTCCAATTCATATTTTGAAAGGGTGAACAACATGTATGTTATTTCTATTGTTTTTATTTATCATTTCTGTAACTGATGAAAAAAGTGAAAAAAAGAAAAACAGAAAAATCCTTTTTTTCATTGCAACCAGTTACCACCTACTCGCAAGCTGCAAGTTGATTTTTCAGCGTCTGAATTTTTGGTGGCAGCTTGCATTTCCCCAAATTAAGCATAACCTGAACGTACACAGACATTCCTGATATAAACAGGGAAATGGCCCTGTTCTCGCATAACTTCTATGTTTCAGTCTATAATGTTTAAATAGCTGTGCTCTCTTTTCACAGCTATGAGGACAGTACTTGCACTTCCAAAACATTGTACAACAACAAGAACAGCGAATCAATTTAACATGCTCCGCATTTACGTTGTGACCACGTTAGGTTAACCACGTTAACCACGGCTGATTTGTAATTCGTTTCTTAAGAGTATCCACATAAAACGTCAGTATCTCTTACTATGTTCAGCTGGAGTAGATCAACACATGATTTGAAGTGTTTCTTTCTCCACTCTCCATGCTGTTCAGCTGTCAAGAGCATTCACATTCCCATAATGCACTTTGGTCATGACTGAAACTCAGTAATTGAAAGCCACTTAACTTAAGTTAACGTCTCGGTTACTTACGTAACCTCGGTTCCTTAAGCAGGAACCAGATATAACAGTATGGTACATGACACTAGTCATGGGCCTAAATCGAAGCATTTATCCATTCACGCCTGAAAGGCCGCGGGATTTGTCTGCGCTTACTCCTGAGCCCGCCCCCTCAGGAGTCTATAAATGTAATCAATCACGCAGCACAAATCACCCTTGGAAAGAAAAACTGAGCAAGAATATCAAACCAAGGTAACACTGTACACGCCAACTTGGTTACTTAAGCAGGAACCAGATATAACAAAGTCGTTCCTTATCGCAGTTTACTGCGATATAACAGTATGGGACCCTATACATTCCCGCGTGATAATACAGTGGCAGCCAATCACACACACCAGCTTTATTGAAGCCTTTGCCCTCCTAGAGGTTCATACGGCAGCTGGCGGTGAACATTTTAACAGGGCAACCTTTATCATAGGCGGCATGGATCCGTGATCCTGCGCCCGTAGGAAACCACCCTGGAATGTTTCAAGTGCAACATAACATGTAGACACCAATGAACACACTCATCATATATATCGTTCTCAGGCCAGAGGATTCAGAGATCGCTCGCCTGCAGAACGCCATGTAGAAAACTAGGTTCAGCCACATCTAACATATAGAATCTAATGAAAGTGTGGCGAGAACTCCAGCTTGCAGCTTTGCAAATATCTTCCACTGAGACGCCCTTTAGTAA